>NW_028159889.1:25000-51268 GCF_964263955.1 Coregonus lavaretus | reverse complement strand
CCCAAATATGACCTCAGCCAGGTGAATGATTCTATAAGCTTTGTTCAAGAAGAGGAAGTAGAGAAGAGCACTTACACTTTCATTTTTCTGCACATTGTGGAACTGTTGGCCATTCTCTTGTGAATTGAAAACCCAGATAAATGATGGAAAACTTCTCTTTAGGTCAGGAGATTCTTCTCTTCTCTCTTTCTATCTGTCTTTTATCTCAGCATGCCATTTCCCTTGTCTGTCATAGAGTGAGGGGCTACAATGCCATAGTAATACTTCCCTCTCTCTGCAACACTCCCTCCATGGTGCTGAAGAAGA
This sequence comes from Coregonus lavaretus, assembly GCF_964263955.1. Classification (NCBI taxonomy): domain Eukaryota; kingdom Metazoa; phylum Chordata; class Actinopteri; order Salmoniformes; family Salmonidae; genus Coregonus; species Coregonus lavaretus. The sequence continues at coordinate 50,962 of NW_028159889.1, read as the reverse complement.
ACAGGTTGACAACAAAATAATCTGACAAGCATTCTAACACATATGTAAAGTCGAAATGTAATATAAAAAGCTAACTCTGTGGAAGGTACGTGATCCTTCTATTTCCTCCTATGCTCCAAAGTTATGTAGTACCAATCTGAACATATCATTTGTGCAGATCCATTTGTTGTCCACGTTCTTCAGCAGGAACGTTTGTTGAAAGCCCATCACCTGGTCCGCGTCAGCCTTGAGCTGATATTGATACTTCCCTCTCTCTACAACACCATATTAATACTTCCCTCTCTCTACAACACCATATTGATACTTCCCTCTCTCTAAAACACTATATTGATACTTCCCTCTCTCTACAACACCATATTAATACTTCCTCCCTCTACAACACTATATTAATACTTCCCTCTCTCTACAACACCATATTGATACTTCCCTCTCTCTACAACACCATATTGATACTTCCCTCTCTCTACAACACCATATTAATACTTCCCTCCCTCTACAACACTATATTAATACTTCCCTCTCTCTATAACACCATATTAATACTTCCCTCTCTCTACAACACCATATTGATACTTCCCTCTCTCTACAACACCATATTGATACTTCCCTCTCTCTACAACACCATATTGATACTTCCCTCTCTCTACAACTCCATATTGATACTTCCCTCTCTCTACAATATCATATTGATACTTCCCCCTCTCTACAAAACTATATTAATACTTCCCGCTCTCTACAACACCATATTAATACTTCCTTCTCTTTACAACACTATATTAATACTTCCCTCTCTCTACAACACCATATTAATATTTCCCTCTCTCTACAACATAATATTAATACTTCCCTCTCGCTACAAAACCATATTAATACTTCCCTCTCTCTACAACACCATATTAATACTTTCCTCTCTCTACAACACCATATTAATACTTCCCTCTCTCTACAACACCATATTGATACTTCCCTCTCGCTACAAAACCATATTAATACTTCCCTCTCTCTACAACACCATATTAATACTTCCCTCTCTCTACACCACCATATTAATACTTCCCTCTCTCTACAACACCATATTGATACTTCCCTTTCTCTGACTGGCATGAAAGAGGAATCATTTAGTGGTGAAGAAACTGATCAGATTTTTTCTCTCTCTGATGATAACAGAAGACAGAACACTGTGTTGATGACAAAGAAGATGGATGATAGTTATGGTAATGATGAGAATGAGAAAGACAGCTAAAAGACAGATAAAGATGATTTATAATGCAAACACGTTTGTTGTCTAACCTCTGTAGATGTTTTAATGATAAACATACCCACTGACTAAGGCTTCATTGTAACGATGTGCACTTGTCTTAAAAAAATGTCTTAACTGAGGAATTCAGGATAAAAAAAATAAAAATTGGCAAACATCTTTATAAAGCAAATGAAAATAAGTGATTATTACCAACATAGATAGAGGGAGAGAAATGGTTTCCAGAATGTATTAAATCATACATGGACGTGAGCAGCGAGCCCCTGACTAACCACATCCAACTACAAAAACCTCTTTAAGGTATTTAACAATTTATTCAAATGTTTTGGAAATGACAAACAAATGTTCTGTCTGATATCTCCAGATCCTCGGAGACTAAGGAATGTCCATTAAATTAACAACGTACAGACTGTACAGTAAAATAATGGTTCTCTTTACTGACTTTGTGTGTGTGCGTGTTTGTATCAGTGTGTGTGTGTGTGTGTGTGTGTGTGTGTGTGTGTGTGTGTGTGTGTGTGTCTGTGTATGCAATACTCCCCCAGCCCTGCACTGTGGCTTTCATGCACCGATGGGTCCAATTAGGAGGCTAGGTACATTAGCATTCAAGCTAATGTAGCCCCCCTTCATCAAGCCAAGACTCCTTAGCCTATTAAACAACTGTAACGGACCCCCAAAGTTAATGTTCTTGTAAAGAGGAACTAAGGGTTTGTATCTCATCTTGATAAAAAGCAGTGGATGGAAAGGCATCATCATGCTTGACTTGCTCAGAGTATTCATCGGATTACTAACGGAAAACATTAGCGTATGAATGTACACGCACACACACACACACACACACACACGCACACGCACGCACGTACTCTCTCTCACACACACACACACACACACACACACACACACACACACACACACACAAACTTTCTTCCAACTTAAAGAATGAAGCATCCAAGATGCTAGGTAGCCTATTATGAAGATTAACATAGATCAGATGTCCAAATGACCCCTCTCTGAAAGGATGTCTTATGAACCTCGAACATCGACCTGCTTTACAGTCTATTAAAAAGCTTGATGGGGTCGAGACATGGGCATATATATGACAATAAACTGAGACTCACAACAACAATAGTTCTGTCACGGTTCAGACAGACGGCCAGAGGACCACAATTGCGTCACACCAGAAAGTTTATTAAAACTTAAGGGAAAAGGGAAGTAGGGAGTGAGTGAAGGCTCCAGGGGTAACAGGGATCCCGTCCAATGTGCTGGGTCTGTTTCCCCCCCAGTGGCAGCGATGCGTCCTATGACGCCGGTGGTGGGTGGTCCAGAAGTCCTGGGGGGGGGGAAACACAGACACAACGGGGCGGATGAAACAAGGCAGCAGTACAGTTCAAGGGAAATCCAAATACGTAGTAGCAAGGCAGAAGGCTGGTCAGAGTTACCGGGATTGAAGAGTAGTCAGGAGTCGTTATAGCAGAAAGCAGGTCTGGTTTTCCTGGGGCAGAAGAGTATCCAAGAATCAGGCAGGTCCGGGGTCACAAAACAAGGGTGAGCCAGAAGCGTGAGCAAACAGGTTCCGGGTGTGAGCTTTGCAGACGATCTGACAAAGGAGAGCTGAAAGACAGGGCTTTAAATACTGGGAGAGGTTAGTGGGTAATGCAGCGCAGCTGGCAGAGTAATTAGAGCAGAGCAGAGCAGGGACAGGTGGAGCTAGTTAGGCTGAGTAGAGAGAGTGGAAGATAGTGGAAACAAATTAAGGTGGTAACCCGGTGGAGTGAGAGGGCTCATGACAGAACCCCCCCCCCCAAGGGACGGCCCCAGAAGTCCCAAGAGCAACACCACGCCGGGCGGGAGGAGGGGAGCCGGAGGAGGGCTAGAACTCCTCCGAACGGTCCGAGTGAACGTCCTCATCCTCGGAGGAAGCCGGAGGGCCGTGGTCGGGAGATGGGACAGGTCCCGAGACAGGATCAGGCACAGGACAGGAAGCCGAGCGGGCAGGACGGTTAGGGACCCCTCTGGGGCGGCCCCTACGGATTGCAGGTTGATCAGGATGCCGTTGGTGGAAGGCGGTGATGAGAGTCCTATCCACAATCCGACTAGCTGGCACCCAGGTCCTTTCCTCAGGTCCATACCCCTCCCAGTCAATGAGGTACTGGAGACCCCTACCCCTCCGTCTGGACCGAAGCAGGCGGCGGACGGTGTAAACCAGACCACCATCGACGAGCCGTGGAGGAGGAGGACAAGGCGCAGCAGGGACCAGCGGACTCTCATGAATGGGCTTAATCTTAGACACATGGAAAGTGGGGTGCACCCTCATGGAATTAGGCAGTTGGAGCCGGACAGCAGTTGGGCTAATCACTCTTATAATAGGGAATGGGCCAATGAACCGAGGTGCCAGCTTTTGCGACTCCACCCTGAGTGGCAGGTTCCTCGATGACAACCACACCCTTTGACCAACATGGTAGGTGGGAGCAGGAATTCTCCGACGGTTGGCCCCGGTAGTGTAGCTGGCAACGGATCTGAGGAGTGTGGCTCGGGCTTGTGACCAGGTGCGGCGACATCGACGGGCAAAAGCAAGTGCAGATGGGCAAGTAACCTCCCCTTCCTGGCTGGCAAATAGAGGAGGCTGGTATCCATAAACACATTGGAAAGGGGACATACCGATGGCAGAGCAGGTCAGAGAATTGTGTGCGTACTCCACCCATGTCAATTGCTGCGACCAGGAGTGGGGGTTGCGTGAAGTCATGCATCGCAGTGCCTTCTCGAGCTCCTGATTTGCCCGCTCTGACTGCCCATTGGATTGGGGATGGAATCCGGAAGTCAGACTGACTGTGGCTCCCAGCAGGTGACAGAACTCCTTCCAAAAAGCGGAGGAGAATTGTGGACCACGGTCAGAAACTACATCCTTTGGCAGTCCGTGGATCCGGAAGACGTGTTCCAGGACCACCTGGGCGGTCTCCTTGGCGGTTGGGAGCTTGGGGAGGGGAATGAAGTGTGCCATCTTGCTGAATCGGTCAACTATGGTGAGAATGACGGTCATGCCACTTGAAGGGGGCAGCCCCGTGACAAAGTCAAGGGCGATGTGAGACCAGGGACGTCTGGGCACAGGCAGGGGCTGCAGCAATCCGGCTGGGGGCTGGCAGGACGACTTGTGTTGGTTGCAGATGGGGCAGGCTTGGACGAATTCCCGTACATCCTTTCTCAGAGAGGGCCACCAGAACCTCTGGGCGAGCAGGTTGTAAGTGCGGGTGGAGCCAGGGTGACAAGCTAGGCGGGAGTCATGTCCCCACTGAACGACCTGGGACCTCAGGTTTTCGGGGACAAAAAGGCGGTCAGCTGGGCAAGTGCTGGGACCTGGCTGGTTACGGAGAGCTTCCAGCACCTGTTCCTCAACATCCCAGGTCAGAGCTGCTACGATGCAGGGACTTGGCAGAATCGACACAGGATCCTTGGAGGGGGTGTCATCCTTCTGGAATTGACGGGAGAGGGCGTCTGGCTTGGTGTTGCGTGATCCAGGCCGGTATGACAGAGTGAAATTAAACCTGGTGAAGAACAGGGCCCAGCGGGACTGCCTGGAGTTCAACCGTTTGGCCGTGCGGATGTACTCCAAGTTCTTATGATCGGTCCAAACGAGAAATGGAATGGTGGACCCCTCCAGCCAGTGACGCCACTCCTCCAAGGCAAGCTTCACAGCCAGCAGCTCTCGGTTCCCTATGTCGTAATTGCACTCAGAGGGGGACAACCGACGTGAGAAAAAGGCACAGGGATGGAGCTTCCTATCCTCCGCAGCCCACTGAGAAATCACAGCACCAACTCCCACATCCGAGGCGTCCACCTCCACAATGAATTGCCGGTCCACATCAGGCATCTGGAGGATGGGAGCGGAGGTGAACCTTACCTTGAGGGTACTGAAGGCTTTGTCGGCTGCTGGGGTCCAGGTGAAGGGTTGCTTGGTGCTGGTTAGAGCAGTAAGAGGGGCAGCAACGGTACTGTAGTTCCGGATAAACTTTCTATAGAAGTTAGCAAACCCCAGAAACTGTTGCAGCTTCTTTCTGTTCTCCGGAACTGGCCATGAAGTGACTGCTGATACTTTGGCAGGATCCATTTGGATACTTCCCTCTGCCACTATGTACCCCAGGAAGGCCACTGTCTTGACGTGAAACTCACATTTCTCTGCCTTGGCGTAGAGGGAATTCTCCAGAAGACGATGAAGGACTTGCTGGACATGGCGGGTGTGTTCAGACAGGTTTCTGGAGTAGATTAAGATGTCATCCAGGTAAACGAAGACAAACTTGTTTAACATGTCCCGCAGTACATCATTCACTAGAGCCTGGAACACAGCAGGAGCATTGGTGAGGCCAAAAGGCATAACCAGATACTCGTAGTGGCCTGTGGGTGTATTGAATGCGGTTTTCCATTCATCTCCCTCCCGGATCCGCACTAGGTGGTAAGCGTTTCTGAGATCCAACTTGGTAAAAACAGTGGCTCCCTGGAGCAACTCAAAAGCAGAGGTGAGCAGAGGCAGAGGGTAACGGTTTTTCACTGTGATGTCGTTGAGTCCCCTGTAGTCGATGCAGGGGCGAAGAGATCCGTCCCTCTTCCCCACAAAGAAGAAGCCAGCACCAGCAGGAGATGAAGATGAACGGATTAATCCTGCGGACAGAGAGTCATTGATGTAGTCCTCCATGGACTTTCTTTCAGGAGCAGACAACGAATAAAGACGGCCCTTTGGAGGGGCTGTTCCAGGGAGGAGGTCGATGGCACAGTCGTACGGTCGGTGAGGGGGCAGAGATGTGGCTCTTGCTTTGTTAAACACTTCTCTGAGACCATGGTAGCATTCTGGGACATTGGAGAGGTCAGGAGCGGAGTTAGTAGGTACTGGCCGAGGGGGTAGTGCGGCAGCAAGCAGGCAGGTTCGGTGGCAGTCCTCTCCCCACTCCCTGATCACCCCGGTCACCCAGTCGAGCTGAGGGTTGTGCCGGCGGAGCCATGGGTAACCCAGGATGAGGGGTTGGCCTGGAGAGGGGAGCAGGTGAAACTGGATAGTTTCTTGATGGTTTCCGGACAGACCCATCGAGACCGGGGCCGTGACATGAGTGACCGACCCGAGTAAGTGTCCGTCCAGTGCCCGGGCAGGAATAGGAGGTGTCAAACGGAGGTTCTCCAGTCCCAGTTGGCGTGCCAGCTTGATGTCCATTATGTTGGCTTCGGCGCCAGAATCCACCAGAGCAGCCAGGGTGTGAGTTGAGTCAGAGAGGCGGAGGTGAACTTGCAGCAGGGGTTTGCGGTCGGAGGACTGGATGGTCATTGAGCTCAACCGGACTCCCCCTATGCCCGGTGAGCTTCGGCTTTTAAAGGGCAGGTTACCACACGATGTCCATCACCTCCACAATAGAGGCAGAGGTTTGAGGTGAAGCGGCGCTGGCGCTCTGCAGGAGTGAGAGAGGCTCGCCCAATCTCCATAGGCTCAGACTGATCAAGCTGACTAGGGTGAGTGGCAGTAGATGACAGGAGCCCAGTCGGATCTCTCCGAATGCCGGTAGTTGGTGGACCTTGGCGCCCCCTCTCACGACGACGGGTCTGTATCCTTCTGTCGATCCGGACAGTCAGTGCGATGGCTTCATCAAGAGTGGAAGGCAGTTCATGGGAGACCAACTCGTCCTTGATATAGTCAGCCAAGCTATGGAAGAACGCGTCCACCAACGATGGTGTGTTCCAAGAACTTCGTCTTGCCAGGGTTCGGAAGTCGATGGAATGGTCTGCGACTGTACGTCTGCCTTGTCGAATACTGAACAGTTCACGAGACGCCTCTGCGGTTGGTGAATCCAGGTCAAACACCTTCAGCATCTCCTCAGCAAACAGGTCGAAGGTTGCACATGCGGGGGTTTGACGTTCGAACTCTGCTGTTCCCCAGAGTCGAGCTCGGCCCGTCAGGTGAGTGATGGCATACCCAACTTTAGCCCCCTCCGTGGCGAAGGTCCTTGGCTGCAAGGAGAACTGAAGTCGGCAGCTAGTCAGGAATGGCCGGACCTGGGTAGAATCGCCGTTGAACCGCTCGGGGTTTCCAATCTTGGGTTCCGGAGCAGCGGCTGCAATGACCGGGGCAGGTAACTCGGAGGCAGGGCTGGTGGGCAGACTGCCTGGAAACGGGCCGGTGGGCGGAGTGGCTGGGGTAAGGTTGGTGAGGAGTTGGATGATCATGGCGAGTTGTTGTTGCTGCTGCTGGAACTGCTGCTGGTGCTGCTGGAACTGCTGATGCTGTTGGTGGCCGACCTGAAGCAGAGAGGTGATGTCGCCGCTCATGCGGGCTAGCCCTCTCTCAGTGTGTTCCAGACGTAGCATGGCAGTGGGTTGCTCAGGTTCGTCGGTTTCCATGTCGGGGGAAGTGTGCGCTGAGTCCATGATGGTCAGATCGTACTGTCACGGTTCAGACAGACGGCCAGAGGACCACAATTGCGTCACACCAGAAAGTTTATTAAAACTTAAGGGAAAAGGGAAGTAGGGAGTGAGTGAAGGCTCCAGGGGTAACAGGGATCCCGTCCAATGTGCTGGGTCTGTGCCCCCCCCAGTGGCAGCGATGCGTCCTATGACGCCGGTGGTGGGTGGTCCAGAAGTCCTGGGGGGGGGGAAACACAGACACAACGGGGCGGATGAAACAAGGCAGCAGTACAGTTCAAGGGAAATCCAAATACGTAGTAGCAAGGCAGAAGGCTGGTCAGAGTTACCGGGATTGAAGAGTAGTCAGGAGTCGTTATAGCAGAAAGCAGGTCTGGTTTTCCTGGGGCAGAAGAGTATCCAAGAATCAGGCAGGTCCGGGGTCACAAAACAAGGGTGAGCCAGAAGCGTGAGCAAACAGGTTCCGGGTGTGAGCTTTGCAGACGATCTGACAAAGGAGAGCTGAAAGACAGGGCTTTAAATACTGGGAGAGGTTAGTGGGTAATGCAGCGCAGCTGGCAGAGTAATTAGAGCAGAGCAGAGCAGGGACAGGTGGAGCTAGTTAGGCTGAGTAGAGAGAGTGGAAGATAGTGGAAACAAATTAAGGTGGTAACCCGGTGGAGTGAGAGGGCTCATGACAAGTTCTCGCTCATTAGAAAAGCACATCTGGAATACATTAAGGTCAAGCTGTTTTAAACACCTAATGGGATGTGTGTTATCTGTGATAAACGTATGTGAATAACAAATAATATGTTTTGTCACAGAACAGCAAACATCTGAATGGATATTGAATTATTCATAATGATTAACATCCATGCATAGCATGTGATTGGCTACATGTGATTAATAAGGTGTTTGTGGTATCAGAAATACCTATTTAAAAGCTTAAGGAGAAGAGGAACTATCATGAGAGTGGTACATATGCCGGATCTTAATTTGAGCCAGTTTGCTACAGCAGGAAAATAATCCTGCAGCAACAGGACATTTGAATTTTTATGTGGATTAAAATGAATTGACCTTTTTTGTAGTGGTTGACACATTTTCGTTAGGGCAAATCAATTCTGACATTTTAAAGTGGAAATTACAAACTTTAGAAGCCTTTTTATACTTTCAATACACTACAAGTTTGCATTTCCTGGAACAACAGGTTGATCAAATTAAAATACGGCATCTGTACAGAGGGTTTAATCATTTGTCCACAGAAACCCTCTGCTATCTTCATGTAGCTAATCCCAACATGTGGTTTTGTTGTAATAGAGCCTTCATCAGGTTGTAAAACATCTCATCAACACAGAAAGAGAGAGGAGGTTGAGGATGATAGATTTATGTTCCCACACTGTTAAACCAGCGGGACAAGCTTAATTGCTGTGTGTTTGGCACTGGGCCTGTATACGCATATTTGCATTTATTTTTGTGTGTATCAGTGTGTGTGTATGTGTTTGTGTGTGTGTAATTATAGGTCTAACTCAATCAGTGTGTTTATAATTACAGTCATTAATGTTGGAGACAAGCTGACATCTCCATATAACAACTCTCTCTCCCCCTCCTTTTCTCTCTCTCTCTCTGGCTCCTCTCTTTCACTCATGTATCATTCTTTCTTGCTTTCTCAGTGTCATATCTATTCATCTTCCCTACTCTCTGTATCTCTCCACCTCTCAGAATCATCTTTATTCACCAAGCACATTTACACATACTTGGTGATATGGTGCTGCTAGTGACAGACAACATTTAGAGACAGAATACAGACAACAGAGTTTAAAAAAAGTTTACATACATTATATACAACTAGGTAGAGCATAGAGCTGTAAGAGAATGAGCAGATATACACATATACAGTGGGTATACGGTTGATATACAGTGGGTATATGGTTGATATACAGTGGGTATACGGTTGATATGCAGTGGGTATACAGTTGATATAAAGTGGATGTACAAATGTACAGTATCAGTATGAATATATCTAAATGCAGAGAGATGGACAGAGTGCAATGCAGTATAGTGCAGTTATTTAGTAGTCTCTATGGCATCACAGTGCCATAGAGACCTCCCTCCCTCATCTGTAATGACTGTGATGCTAATTAAGAACATGATGGTGGTGATTTAACGACCTTCTGGCTCAGCTGACAGAGAGAGACTGGAGCTGACAGACAGATTGCTGGTGGCAGTTTAGGTGACAGACAAAAGTGCCTCAGTGCTGCTGGAGGGAGAGACACACTCTCACCCCTACTCTCCTCCCCTCCCCTCTTTCCTCTCCTCCTCTCCCCTCCTCCTCTCACCCCTCCTCTCCTCCCCTCTTACCCCTCTTCCCCTCCCCTCCCCTCCCCTCTCCTCTCTTCACATGTCACCCCTCCTCTCCTCCCCTTTCACCTCTCCTTTCCTCTTCTGTCCTCCCCTCTCACCTCTCCTCTTCTCTCCTCCCCTTTCACCTCTCCTCTCCTCTCCTCCCCTCTCACCTCTCCTCTCATTTACATTACATTTACGTAATTTAGCAGACGCTCTTATCCAGAGCGATTTACAAATTGGTGCATTCACCTTATAGCCAGTGGGATAACCACTTTACAATATTTTTATTTTTTTATTTTTTATTTGTTTTGGGTGGGGTAAGGGGGGGTAGAAGGATTACTTTATCCTATCCCAGGTATTCCTTAAAGAGGTGGGGTTTCAAGTGTCTCCAGAAGGTGGTGAGTGACTCCGCTGTCCTGGCGTTGTGAGGGAGCTTGTTCCACCATTGGGGTGCCAGAGCAGCAAACAGTTTTGACTGGGCTGAGCGGGAACTGTGCTTCCGCAGAGGTAGGGGGGACAGCAGGCCAGAGGTGGATGAACGCAATGCCCTCGTTTGGGTGTAGGGACTGATCAGAGCCTGAAGGTACGGAGGTGCCGTTCCCCTCACAGCTCCGTAGGCAAGCACTATGGTCTTGTAGCAGATGCAAGCTTCAACTGGAAGCCAGTGGAGTGTGCAGAGGAGGGGGTGATGTGAGAGAACTTGGGAAGGTTGAACACCAGACAGGCTGCGGCATTCTGGATGAGTTGTAGGGGTTTAATGGCACAGGCAGGGAGCCCAGTCAACAGCGAGTTGCAGTAATCCAGACGGGAGATGACAAGTGCCTGGATTAGGACCTGTGCCGCTTCCTGTGTAAGGCAGGGTCGTACTCTCCGAATGTTGTAAAGCATGAACCTACAGGATCGGATCACCGCCTTGATGTTAGCGGAGAATGACAGGGTGTTGTCCAGGGTCACGCCAAGGGTCTTTGCACTCTGGGAGGAGGACAAAACGGAGTTGTCAACCGTGATGGCGAGATCATGGAACGGGCAGTCCTTCCCCGGGAGGAAGAGCAGCTCCGTCTTGCCGAGGTTCAGCTTGAGGTGGTGATCCGTCATCCACACTGATATGTCTGCCAGACATGCAGAGATGCGATTCGCCACCTGGTTATCAGAAGGGGGAAAGTAGAAGATTAGTTGTTTGTCGTCTGCGTAGCAATGATTGGAGAGGCCATGTGAGGATATGACAGAGCCAAGTGACTTGGTGTATAGCGAGAATAGGAGAGGGCCTAGAACTGAGCCCTGGGGGACACCAGTGGTGAGCGCAGGTGGTGCGGAGACAGATTCTCGCCACGCCACTTGGTAGGAGCGACCTGTCAGGTAGGACGCAATCCAAGAGTGAGCCGCGCCGGTGATGCCCAACTCGGAGAGGGTGGAGAGGAGGATCTGATGGTTCACAGTATCAAAGGCAGCAGACAGGTCTAGAAGGACAAGAGCAGAGGAGAGAGAGTTAGCTTTAGCAGTGCGGAGAGCCTCCGTGACACAGAGAAGAGCAGTGTCAGTTGAATGACCAGTCTTGAAACCTGACTGGTTTGGATCAAGAAGGTAATTCTGAGAGATATAGCAAGAGAGTTGGCTAAAGACGGCACGCTCAAAAGTTTTGGAGAGAAAAGAAAGAAGGGATACTGGTCTGTAGTTGTTGACATTGGAGGGATCGAGTGTAGGTTTTTTGAGAAGGGGTGCAACTCTCGCTCTCTTGAAGACGGAAGGGACATAGCCAGCGGTCAAGGATGAGTTGATGAGCGAGGTGAGGTAAGGGAGAAGGTCTCCAGAAATGGTCTGGAGAAGAGAGGAGGGGATAGGGTCAAGCGGGCAGGTTGTTGGGCGGCTGGCCGTCACAAGTCGCAAGATTTCATCTGGAGAGAGAGGGGAGAAAGAAGTCAAAGCATTGGGTAGGGCAGTGTGAGCAGGACCAGCAGTTTCATTTGACTTAACAAACGAGGATCGGATGTCGTCAACCTTCTCAAAATGGTTGACGAAGTTATCCAAAGAGAGGGGGGGGATTCAGCAGGGAGGAGAAGGTGGCAAAGAGCTTCCTAGGGTTAGAGGCAGATGCTTGGAATTTAGAGTGGTAGAACGTGGCTTTAGCAGCAGAAACAGAGGAAGGAAATGTAGAGAGGAGGGAGTGAAAAGATGCCAGGTCCACAGGGAGTCTAGTTTTCCTCCTTTTCCGCTCGGCTGCCCGGAGCCCTGTTCTGTGAGCTCGCAATGAGTCGTCAAGCCACGGAGCAGGAGGGGAGGACCGAGCCGGCCGGGAGGATAGGGGACATAGAGAGTCAAAGGATGCAGAAAGGGAGGAGAGGAGGGTTGAGGAGGCAGAATCAGGAGATTGGAGGGAGAAGGATTGAGCAGAGGGAAGAGATGATAGGATGGAAGAGGAGAGAGTAGCTGGAGAGAGAGAGCGAAGGTTGCGACGGCGCAGTACCATCTCAGTAGGGGCAGAGTGAGTAGTGTTGGAGGAGAGCGAGAGAGAAAAGGATACAAAGTAGTGGTCGGAGACTTGGAGGGGAGTTGCAGTGAGATTAGTAGAAGAACAGCATCTAGTAAAGATGAGGTCAAGCGTATTGCCTGCCTTGTGAGTAGGGGGGGACGGTGAGAGGGTGAGGTCAAAAGAGGAGAGGAGTGGAAAGAAGGAGGCAGAGAGAAATGAGTCAAAGGTAGACGTAGGGAGGATAAAGTCACCCAGAACTGTGAGGGGTGAGCCATCCTCAGGAAAGGATCTAATCAAGGCGTCAAGGTCATTGATGAACTCTCCAAGGGAACCTGGAGGGCGATAAATTATAAGGATGTTAAGCTTGAATGGGCTAGTGACTGTGACAGTATGGAATTCAAATGAGGAGATAGACAGATGGGTCAGGGGAAAAAGAGAGAATGTCCACTTGGGAGAGATGAGGATTCCTGTGCCACCACCCCGCTGACCAGATGCTCTCGGGGTATGCGAGAACACATGGTTAGACGAGGAGAGAGCAGTAGGAGTAGCAGTGTTTTCAGTGGTAATCCATGTTTCCGTCAGCGCCAAGAAGTTGAGGGACTGGAGGGTAGCATAGGCTGAGATGAACTCTGCCTTGTTGGCCACAGAACGGCAGTTCCAGAGGCTGCCGGAGACCTGGAACTCCACGTGGGTCGTGCGCGCAGGGACCACCAGGTTAGAGTGGCAGCAGCCACGCGGTGTGAGGCGTTTGTATAGCCTGTGCGGAGAGGAGAGAACAGAGATAGACAGACGCATAGTTGACAGGCTACAGAAAATGGCTACAATAATGCAAAGGAGATCGGAATGAAATGAACTAAACATCTGGGAAAGCGAGAGAGCGGGGCCTCCCTCACTTACGTTTCACTGAAAAACTCAAGTATAACTCTCCCAACGTCCATCTCAGAAACTATAATTGTTGTAAACTACAGCGGTTCAATGTTTTCTAGGAATAGACTAACTTAGTTTATTCAGCTAGCTAACTTGGTACAGTATTCTTCCATGAAAACCGTCCAGGGCAGCGAATACTATGACGCCACAGCCAACTAGCATGCCAGCCTCCAACAACACGGTTTAGCACCAATACTCGGTCACAACAAACCACCAGTGTGTCAACACGCCAAGCAGATCATTCGTGTCCGTGTCTAACGTTGTGGGTTAGTCCCGACAGCTTGAGCGAGTCCGTCGTCAACTTATTCAGCCAGTTAGTTAGCTAGAATAGTTAGCATACTAGCTAGCCATTGCTTTCTGCCAACGAAACAACCCCTCCTCCCACGGCACGAACACACAGAGAGAGCCAAGCTAACGTTAACTAGTCACCCATGTCCCGAATTCCCTTGAACGACTCTGGTTACCAGTATGTAAAAACAAAACACAAATGTAGGCTATAACTTACCCCTAGCAGCTACTGTTAGCTAGCCAAGTGCAAAGCTAGCCACTGAATCGACTCAGCCAGTTCGCGTCTGTTCGCTAGGTTGTTCCAGCTATTGTTTAGTAGCTATCCAGGTAGCAACAAGCTAGCTACATTTCGAGCACAGTAGCTACTAACTACTTAACGTTAACGCTTCAGACAATGAGGTTAGAAAAACAGCTGAATGGTAGGCAGCTAGCTGGCGTAATTACAGGTACTCTCAAGCGTGAAACAACTATCCACAGTTGCTAATAGTTACCAGTAGCTACCCGCTAGCTAGTCCAGGTAGTGGGTTAGCTAGCCTCGTGCTTCACCGGGCTCAGCCGAATACAATACTTACCTACAATAATTACATACAATAACCTACAATAACTACAATAACCTACGATAACTACAATAACCTACGATAACTACCTACAATACCTAACTACAATCTAAATACATGCTTTAAGCTTTACTCAACACCATATAAGCCATATAAGCCAAGCTTACCTCCCGCCAGAGAGAGACACAACCTCACCCGACGACTGACGACACACCTACTCTCTCCTCTCCTCTCCTCTCCTCTCCTCTCCTCTCCTCTCCTCTCCTCTCCTCTCCTCTCCTCTCCTCTCCTCTCCTCTCCTCTCCTCTCCTCTCCTCTCCTCTCCTCTCCTCTCCTCTCCTCTCCTCTCCTCTCCTCTCCTCTCCTCTCCTCTCCTCTCACCCCTCCTCCCCTCTCCCCCTCCTCTCTTCCCTCCTCTTCTCCTTCTCTTTCCCTCCCCTCTCACCGCTCCTTTCACCCCTCTAACCCCTCCTCCCCTCCCCTCTCACCCCTCCTCTCCTCCCCTCTCACCCCTATTTCTCTCTAGTCCTGATATGAATGAATCCTGCTATCAACCCTGATATCAATGAACCTCAATAAATATACAGTTTAAAATGTGTATCCTATATTAAACAGTCTACATAGGGGTATAGAGGCTGTGTATAGTGAGCTATGTAATCATCATGGATTAACAATCATCATACAATAATTAGAAAGGGATTTCAGAAAGATATTTCTAATAAGTGACTCCTCACAATGTGGATCACTGTCATAATTATGCCCCTGTATCGTTGAGATATTTCTTCATGATGCATAATCATATTCATGTGTAGGCCTATAGGTATATGACAGCCATGCAAATATCACTTATCTCATATAGCAAATATTCATATCCATATATGATATGGAGGGAATGGTAATGGTATGAAAGGGCTTTCCCATAATGAGAGAGAGAGAGAGAGAGAGAGAGAGAGAGAGAGAGAGAGAGAGAGAGAGAGAGAGAGAGAGAGAGAGAGAGAGAGAGAGAGAGAGAGAGAGAGAGAGAGAGAGAGAGAGAGAGAAGAGAAGAGAAGAGAAGAGAAGAGAAGAGAAGAGAAGAGAAGAGAAGAGAAGAGAAGAGAAGAGAAGAGAAGAGAAGAGAAGAGAAGAGAAGAGAAGAGAAGAGAAGAGAAGAGAAGAGAAGAGAAGAGAAGAGAAGAGAAGAGAAGAGAATAAAGAAAGAAAGAAAGAAAGAAAATATAGAGACAAAAGGAGACAGCTTCATTATCTCAATCTACATTATTACATTCATCTCATCAAATAAACTCTCTCTCTCTTTCGCTCTCTTTCTCTCTCTCTCTTTCTCTATTTCTCTCTCTCCCTCTCTCCCTCTCTCCCTGTCGCAATCACTCAGAAATACAAAGAGATCTTTCTGTCAGTGCCTTTAGTAATATAATTAAAATGACTGACGGCTTTAAACTGTGTTTTGAAACCAATAGGAGTCAAAACTAATTTGATCGTTTGGAAACAAAGCCTGGTGGTTCGTTAGGGGACGGGAAGGGGGTGGGGTGAAGCGTGTGTGTATGTCTGTTGGAGGAGGGGATCGTTAATAAGGGGGACCCTGGGGGTCAAGGTAGGGGGATTGATTGGTAGCGTGTGTGTGTGTCTGTGTGTGTGTGGGGAATGGGATTGCTTCAGGCAGGTGCCCATTTACTGCCCCCCCTCACATCTGTCCAGCATTCTTTCATCCTCAGAATGAAACTAGTAGATTCATCTCGCCACTACAGATGAACATCATCTGTCACGTCTCACACAGACGCAGGTGGCATCGCCCAAGGGTTTTTTAATTCCCTAATATTATTATCCCATTCACAACATTGATGATAAGGTCATTAACAGACAGAGCGGAGGGTATATGAAACATCTACTAGTCTCTCTGTTGGATATGATCATCAGTACTATTTGTATTTGTATTTGTATTTATTATGGATCCCCATTAGCTGCTGCCAAGGCAGCAGCTACTCTTCAAAATTAAGGCAGTTATACATTTAAAAAAACATTACAATACATTCATAACAGATTTCACAGCACACTAAGTGTGTGCCCTCAGGCCCCTACTCCACTACCACATATCTACAACACAAAATCCATGTGTACGTGTGTGTATAGAGCGTATGTTATCGTGTGTGTGTATGCATGTGTCTGTGCTTATGTTTGTGTTGCTTCACAGTCCCCGCTGTTCCATTAGGTGTATTTTTACCTGTTTTTTAAAAATCTGATTCTACTGCTTGCATCAGTTACCTGATGTGCAATAGAGTTCCATGTAGTCATGGCTCTATGTAGTACTGTGCGCCTCCCATAGTCTGTTCTGGACTTGGTGACTATGGTGACTGATAAGGAGTGGATGTACTGTAGTGGACTACATTCCAGTGTCTGCAATGATATATAACAACATGTATGACCACACACTCACAAACACAGTGCCCAGATGCAGAACAAACACAGTGTCCAGACACAGAACAAACACAGTGTCCAGACGCAGAACAAACACAGTGTCCAGACGCAGAACAAACACAGTGTCCAGACGCAGAACAAATACAGTGTCCAGACACAGAACAAACACAGTGTCCAGACGCAGTCCAGACGCAGAACAAACACAGTGTCCAGACGCAGAACAAACACAGTGTCCAGACGCAGAACAAATACAGTGTCCAGACACAGAACAAACACAGTGTCCAGACGCAGTCCAGACGCAGAACAAACACAGTGTCCAGACACAGAACAAACACAGTGTCCAGACGCCGAACAAACACAGTGCCCAGACGCAGAACAAACACAGTGTCCAGACGCAGAACAAACACAGTGTCCAGACGCAGAACAAACACAGTGCCCAGACGCAGAACAAACGCAGTGTCCAGACGCAGAACAAACACAGTGTCCAGATGCAGAACAAACACAGTGCCCAGACGCAGAACAAACACAGTGCCCAGACGCAGAACAAACACAGTGTCCAGACGCAGTCCAGACGCAGAACAAACACAGTGTCCAGACACAGAACAAACACAGTGTCCAGACGCAGTCCAGACGCAGAACACACACACAGACAGTCTGTACTCACTCCTTCTGCTATTCACCTCAGTCTTGAAACTGGGCCTACTGAAAAAAGATAACAGGTTAAATATTAAACTAAACCAATGATAATCTTATCAGCTCTAGTTTCAGGTAAAGTTATGTTCTATGCTATACACTTTCCTATACTATAATATTATATTCTACACTCTTAAGCTGTCCCCATAGGATAACCATTTGAAGAACCCTTTTGGGTTCCATGTAAAACTGGTGTTGGTCTGATTGAGTTGCAGTCATTAGGGACATTAGTGTTGAGATGGCAGGTATGTCTCAGGCACAGACCCACCACTGACAATTCAGACAGAGTGGTAGGACTCACATGCTTTTTTTGTCTGATCACAGTATTGGAACATTTTACAGAGACTGAATGGCATGTGTGGTTAGATCAAAGGGTTTAAAAAGTGAAGGACAAAACTATACGAGTTGTTGGCGGATAACATTTTATACACAACATAACTCTGCATGTGTCAACCGCAGATATGTTACATCTCTTTCTTACCTCACTCTCTCTTTCTCAATCTAAAACATATCTATCTCTATTTTTCTTCCTCTAATTAGCTTTAAGCGCTCCATCCACTCATCTGTCAGTTTCCTCAGCTCCCCCTCTAGGGCCATGTTAGCGTCCTGGGGAGGGAGGGATGGAGAGAGAGAGAGAGACAGGCCGATACCCGCTAATTATCAAGATCCAGAAAAGAGCTGCACTTCCTAACCTCCTGCCAAATGTATGACCATATTAGAGACACATATTTCCCTCAGATTACAGAGATCCACAAAGAATTCGAAAACAAACCCAATTTTGATAAACTCCCTTATCTACTATGTGAAATACCACAGTGTGCCATCACAGCAGCAAGATTTGTGACCTGTTGCCACAACAAAAGGGAAACCAGTGAAGAACAAACACCATTGTAAATACAACCCATATTTATGTTTATTTATTTTCCCATTTGTACCTTAACTATTTGCACATTGTTCCAACACTGTATACAGTTGAAGTCGGAAGTTTACATACACCTAAGCCAAATACATTTAAACTTAATTTTTCACAATTCCTGACATTTAATCGTAGTAAAAATTCCCTGTCTTAGGTCAATTAGGATCACCACTTTATTTTAAGAATGTGAAATGTCAGAATAATAGCAGAGAAAATGATTTATTTCAGCTTTTATTTCTTTCATCACATTCCCAGTTGGTCAGAAGTGTACATACACTCAATTAGTATTTGGTAGCATTGCCTTTAAATTGTTTAACTTGGGTCAAACATTTCAGGTAGCCTTCCACAAGCAGTTGGGTGAATTTTGGCCCATTCCTCCTGACAGAGCTTGTATAACTGAGTCAGATTTTTACCATTTTAGTCATTTAGCAGATGCTCTTATCCAGAGCGACTTACAGGAGCAATTAGGGTTAAGTGCCTTGCTCAAAGGCACATCAACAGATTTTTCACCTAGTCGGCTCGGGGATTAGAACCAGCGTCCTTTCGGTTACTGGCACAACGCTCTTAACCACTACACTAGGCCTCCTTGCTCGCACACGCATTTTCAGTTCTGCCCACAATTTTGGAAGTATGCTTGAGGTCATTGTCCATTTGGAAGACCCATTTGCGACCAAGCTTTAACATCCTGACTGATGTCTTGAGATGTTGCTTCAATATATCCACATAATTTCCCTTCCTCATGATGCCATCTATTTTGTGAAGTGCACCAGTCCCTCCTGCAGCAAAGCACCCCCACAGCATGATGCTGCCACCCCCGTGCTTCACGGTTGGGATGGTGTTCTTCAGCTTGCAAGCCATCCCCTTTTTCCTCCAATCATAATAATGGTCATTATGGCCAAACAGTTATATTTTTATTTCATCAGACCAGAGGACATTTCTCCAAAAAGTACGATCTTTGTCCCCATGTGCAGTTGCAAAACGTAGTCTGGCTTTTTTATGGTGGTTTTGGAGCAGTGGCTTCTTCCTTGATGAGCAGCCTTTCAGGTTATGTCGATATAGGACTTGATTTACTGTGGATATAGTTACTTTTGTACCTGTTTCCTCCAGCATCTTCACAAGGTCCTTTGCTGTTGTTCTGGGATTGATTTGCACTTTTCGCACCAAAGTACGTTCATCTCTAGGAGACAGAACGCATCTCCTTCCTGAGCGGTATGACGGCTGCGTGGTCCCATGGTGTTTATACTTGCGTACTATTGTTTGTACAGATGAACGTGGTACATTCAGGCATTTGGAAATTGCTCCCAAGGATGAACTTGTGGAGGTCTACAATTTATTTGTTGTTGTTGAAAAACGAGTGGTTGAAAAACGAGTGTGTATGTAGACTTCCGACTTCAACTGTATATACATAATATGACACTGGAAATGTATTTATTCCTTTGGAACTTCTGAGTGTAATGTTTACTGTTAATATTTATTGTTTATTTCACTTTTGTTTAGTATCTACTTCACTTGCTTTGGCATTGTTAACATATGTTTCCCATGCCAAGAAAGCCCTTACATTGAATTTAATTGAATTGAGAGAGAGAGAGTGAGAGAGAGCGAGAGAGCGAGAGAGCGAGAGAGAGAGAGAGAGAGAGAGAGAGAGAGAGAGAGAGAGAGAGAGAGAGAGAGAGAGAGAGAGAGAGAGAGAGAGAGAGCGTAGAGAGAGAAAGAGAGAAAAGTAATAAATGAAAGCGATGGAGAGGAACACACAGTGCACTCAAAACCTTGTCTGGCTTTAATGATGTCATTTAAGTGGGACAGCAGGCGATGACTGTTAACAGAATACGCTGACCCAGACAGACAGACAGACAGAAAGACAGACAGACAGATAGACAGACAGACAGCAGCCAAACAGACAGACAGACAGGCAGAGATACAGGCAGACAGGCAGACAGACAGACAGGCAGACATACATAGATACATGCAGACAGGCAGACAGACAGACAGACAGACAGGCAGGCAGGCAGACAGACAGACAGGTACACAGGCAGACAGAGATACAGGAAGACAGAGATACAGGCAGACAGACAGACAGACAGACAGACAGACAGACAGACAGACAGACAGACAGACAGACAGACAGACAGACAGACAGACAGACAGACAGACAGACAGACAGACAGACAGACAGACAGACAGACAGACAGACAGACAGACAGACAGACAGACAGACAGACAGACAGACAGACAGACAGACAGACAGGCAGACAGACAGGCAGATAGGCAGATAGGCAGATAGGCAGACAGACAAGGTATTTGGTACAGTGGGGATGACGGAGTGAGAGAGAGGATAGAGAGGAGGAGAGAGACATTAACAGCAGGACGGAGGTATGGAGCAGCAGGGGTTGGAATGATGGAAGATGGGAAGACCACTTTCAACTCTGATGAACAGTGTTACTGTGTGTGTGTGTGTGTGTGTGTGTGTGTGTGTGTGTGTCTGTGTGTGTGTGTGTGTGTGTGTGTGTGTGTGTGTTGACAATGAGCAGGAGGAATGTGTGTCTCTCTCTGAGAGTCCCAGAGATTCAGAATCAGAGAGGTGTGTGTAAGAGATACACACACACACACACACACACACACACACACACACACACACACACAGACACCGCTGTGATCACACCCCAGCTTGTGGGAAAGGTGACCTAGTTAGTTAGCAGGGTTTAGCTGAATTGTGGTTTGTCAGAACATCCAGTCATCTTTAGTAAACAAACAAATACGCAGCTCAGTAACGACACGCACCCACACACACACACACACACACACACACACACACTCGCACGGACGCACATACACATATACAGTATGCATACATGTTCATAATGTGCGTCTGGTAAGGGGGTCCATACTTAATGTGTGTCTGGTAAAGGGGTCCATACTTAATGTGTGTCTGGTAAGGGGGTCCATACTTAATGTGTGTCTGGTAAGGGGCTCCATATTTAATGTGTGTCTGGTAAGGGGGTCCATACTTAATGTGTGTCTGGTAAGGGGCTCCATACTTAATGTGCATCTGGTAACGGGTCCATACTTAATGTGTGTCTGATAAGGGGCTCCATACTTAATGTGTGTCTGGTAAGGGGCTCCATACTTAATGTGTGTCTGGTAACGGGTCCATACTTAATGTGTGTCTGGTAAGGGGCTCCATATTTAATGTGCGTCTGGAAACGGGTCCATTCTTAATGTGCGTCTGGTAAGGGGTCCATACTTAATGTGTGTCTGGTAAGGGGCTCCATACTTAATGTGCATCTGGTAACGGGTCCATACTTAATGTGCGTCTGGTAAGGGGCTCCATACTTAATGTGTGTCTGGTAAGGGGGTCCATACTTAATGTGCGTCTGGTAAGGGGCTCCATACTTAATGTGTGTCTGGTAAGGGGCTCCATACTTACTATGCGTCTGATAAGGGGGTCCATACTTAATGTGTGTCTGGTAAGGGGGTGCATACTTAATGTGTGTCTGGTAAGGGGCTCCAAACTCAATGTGTGTCTGGTAAGGGGCTCCATATTTAATGTGTGTCTGGTAAGGGGGTCCATACTTAATGTGTGTCTGGTAAGGGGGTCCATACTTAATGTGTGTCTGGTAAGGGGGTCCATACTTAATGTGTGTCTGGTAAGGGGGTCCATACTTAATGTGTGTCTGGTAAGGGGTCCATACTTAATGTGTGTCTGGTAAGGGGCTCCATACTTAATGTGTGTCTGGTAAGGGACTCCATACTTAATGTGCATCTGGTAACGGGTCCATACTTAATGTGCGTCTGGTAATGGGTCCATACTTAATGTGCGTCTGGTAAGGGGGTCCATACTTAATGTGTGTCTGGTAAGGGGTCCATACTTAATGTGTGTCTGGTAAGGGGCTCCATACTTAATGTGTGTCTGGTAAGGGGCTCCATATTTAATGTGCGTCTGGTAACGGGTCCATACTTAATGTGTGTCTGGTAAGAGGCTCCATATTTAATGTGCGTCAGGTAAGGGGCTCCATATTTAATGTGTGTCTGGTAAGGGGGTCCATACTTAATGTGTGTCTGGTAAGGGGCTCCATACTTAATGTGCGTCTGGTAAGGGGCTCCATACTTAATGTGTGTCTGGTAAGGGGCTCCATACTTAATGTGTGTCTGGTAAGGGGCTCCATATTTAATGTGCGTCTGGTAACGGGTCCATACTTAAAGTGTGTCTGGTAAGAACCTCCATATTTAATGTGCGTCAGGTAAGGGGTCCATACTTAATGTGTGTCTGGTAAGGGGCTCCATATTTAATGTGTGTCTGGTAAGGGGCTCCATACTTAATGTGTGTCTGGTAAGGGGCTCCATACTTAATGTGTGTCTGGTAAGGGGGTCCATACTTAATGTGCATCTGGTAAGGGGGTCCATACTTAATGTGCGTCTGGTAAGGGGCTCCATATTTAATGTGCGTCTGGTAACGAGTCAATACTTAATGTGTGTCTGGTAAGGGGGTCCATACTTAATGTGTGTCTGGTAAGGGGCTCCATATTTAATGTGCGTCTGGTAACGGGTCCATACTTAATGTGTGTGGTAAGGGGGTCCATACTTAATGTGGTCCTTTGTAGCTCAGCTGGTAGAGCACGGCGCTTGTAACGCCAAGGTAGTGGGTTCGATCCCCGGGACCACCCATACACAAAAATGTATGCACGCATGACTGTAAGTCGCTTTGGATAAAAGCGTCTGCTAAATGGCATATCATATTATTATATTATGGTAAGGGGCTCCATACTTAATGTGTGTCTGGTAAGGGGGTCCATACTTAATGTGCATCTGGAAACGGGTCCATTCTTAATGTGCGTCTGGTAAGGGGGTCCATACTTAATGTGCGTCTGGTTAGGGGTCCATTCTTAATGTGCGTCTGGTAAGGGGCTCCATACTTACTATGCGTCTGATAAGGGGGTCCATACTTAATGTGTGTCTGGTAAGGGGGTCCATACTTAATGTGTGTCTGGTAAGGGGGTCCATACTTAATGTGTGTCTGGTAAGGGGGTCCATACTTAATGTGTGTCTGGTAAGGGGGTCCATACTTAATGTGCGTCTGGTAACGGGTCCATACTTAATGTGTGTTGGTAAGGAGCTCCATACTTAATGTGTGTCTGGTAAGGGGCTCCATACTTAATGTGCGTCTGGTAAGGGGGTCCATACTTAATGTGCGTCTGGTAACGGGTCCATACTTAATATTTGTCTGGTAAGGGGCTCCATACTTAATGTTTGTCTGGTAAGGGGGTCCATACTTAATGTTTGTCTGGTAAGGGAATCCATACTTAATGTGTGTCTGGTAAGGGGCTCCAAACTTAATGTGTGTCTGGTAAGGGGGTCCATACTTAATGTGCGTCTGGTAAGGGGCTCCATACTTAATGTGTGTCTGGTAAGGGGGTCCATACTTAATGTTTGTCTGGTAAGGGGCTCCATACTTAATGTGTGTCTGGTAAGGGGCTCCATACTTAATGTGTGTCTGGTAAGGGGGTCCATACTTAATGTGCGTCTGGTAAGGGGCTCCATACTTAATGTGTGTCTGGTAAGGGGGTCCATACTTAATGTGCGTCTGGTAAGGGGCTCCATACTTAATGTGCGTCTGGTAACGGGTCCATACTTAATGTGTGTCTGGTAAGGGGGTCCATACTTAATGTGTGTCTGGTAAGGGGGTCCATACTTAATGTTTGTCTGGTAAGGGGGTCCATACTTAATGTGTGTCTGGTAAGGGGCTCCATACTTAATGTGTGTTGGTAAGGAGCTCCATACTTAATGTGTGTCTGGTAAGGGGGTCCATACTTAACGTGCGTCTGGTAAGGGGCTCCATACTTAATGTGCGTCTGGTAAGGGGGTCCATACTTAATGTGTGTCTGGTAAGGGGCTCCATACTTAATGTGCGTCTGGTAAGGGGCTCCATACTTAATGTGCGTCTGGTAAGGGGCTCCATACTTAATGTGCGTCTGGAAACGGGTCCATACTTAATGTGCATCTGGTAAGGGGCTCCATACTTAATGTGTGTCTGGTAAGGGGTCCATACTTAATGTGCATCTGGTAAGGGGCTCCATACTTAATGTGTGTCTGGTAAGGGGGTCCATACTTAATGTTTGTCTGGTAAGGGGCTCCATACTTAATGTGTGTCTGGTAAGGGGCTCCATACTTAATGTGTGTCTGGTAAGGGGGTCCATACTTAATGTGCGTCTGGTAAGGGGCTCCATACTTAATGTGCGTCTGGTAACGGGTCCATACTTAATGTTTGTCTGGTAAGGGGCTCCATACTTAATGTTTGTCTGGTAAGGGGGTCCATACTTAATGTTTGTCTGGTAAGGGGCTCCATACTTAATGTGTGTCTGGTAAGGGGGTCCATACTTAATGTTTGTCTGGTAAGGGGCTCCATACTTAATGTGTGTCTGGTAAGGGGCTCCATACTTAATGTGCATCTGGTAACGGGTCCATTCTTAATGTGCGTCTGGTTAAGGGGTCCATACTTAATGTGTGTCTGGTAAGAGGCTCCATATTTAATGTGCGTCAGGTAAGGGGGTCCATATTTAATATGCGTCTGGTAAGGGGTCCATACTTAATGTGTGTCTGGTAAGGGGCTCCATACTTAATGTGCTTCTGGTAACGGGTCCATACTTAATGTTTGTCTGGTAAGGGGCTCCATACTTAATGTTTGTCTGGTAAGGGGGTCCATACTTAATGTTTGTCTGGTAAGGGACTCCATACTTAATGTGTGTCTGGTAAGGGGCTCCATACTTAATGTGCTTCTGGTAACGGGTCCATACTTAATGTTTGTCTGGTAAGGGGCTCCATACTTAATGTTTGTCTGGTAAGGGGGTCCATACTTAATGTTTGTCTGGTAAGGGACTCCATACTTAATGTGTGTCTGGTAAGGGGCTCCATACTTAATGTGCGTCTGGTAAGGGGCTCCATATTTAATATGCGTCTGGTAAGGGGTCCATACTAAATGTGTGTCTGGTAAGGGGCTCCATACTTAATGTGCTTCTGGTAACGGGTCCATACTTAATGTTTGTCTGGTAAGGGGCTCCATACTTAATGTGTGTCTGGTAAGGGGCTCCATACTTAATGTGTGTCTGGTAAGGGGCTCCATACTTAATGTGCGTCTGGTTAAGGGCTCCATACTTAATGTGTGTCTGGTAAGGGGCTCCATACTTAATGTGTGTCTGGTAAGGGGGTCCATACTTAATGTACGTCTGGTAACGGGTCCATACTTAATGTGCATCTGGTAACGGGTCCATTCTTAATGTGCGTCTGGTAAGGGGTCCATACTTAATGTGTTTCTGGTAAGGGGCTCCATACTTAATGTGCTTCTGGTAACGGGTCCATACTTAATGTTTGTCTGGTAAGGGGGTCCATACTTAATGTGCGTCTGGTAAGGGGGTCCATACTTAATGTGTGTCTGGTAAGGGGCTCCATACTTAATGTGTGTCTGGTAAGGGGCTCCATACATAATGTGCGTCTGGTAACGGGTCCATACTTAATGTGTGTCTGGTAAGGGGCTCCATACTTAATGTGTGTCTGGTAAGGGGGTCCATACTTATTGTGCGTCTGGTAAGGGGCTCCATACTTAATGTGCGTCTGGTAACGGGCTCCATACTTAATGTGCGTCTGGTAAGGGGTTCCATACTTAATGTGCGTCTGGTAAGGGGCTCCATACTTAATGTGTGTCTGGTAAGGGGGTCCATACTTAATGTGCGTCTGGTAAGGG
>NW_028159889.1:5000-20000 GCF_964263955.1 Coregonus lavaretus | reverse complement strand
AATCCCTACCACTGTGTCGCTGAGCTGTCGTAGTGCTGCTGCAAATGTACATTTTCCCCGGGGTGTGTTGGCAGTCATAATGTAAGTAACCTCATTTATGTTCCTCTAAATGCCTCTGTCAATCCGACAGCTATTGCCAGCAGTAATCATGTGCTCATGAACCTGAGTTATACTGTTAGCACTGAGATGTTTTGCCTTAGTGGGAAGCCCACTGTGAGCAGTTCACCCTGCACTCAAATATAAATCAGCTCAAATATAAATATTTCTGTCATGGCTACCTCTGATACGCCTCCCAGTAAATCAATAAAAACCATCAAGAATCCCAGAAAAGTGCTAAAAATAGACAACATTATCATATGTAGCCTAAGAAACAAGGTTCATGAAATCGATAACTTGCTAGCAACAGAAAGCATTCATATACTGGCTATCTCTGAAACTCATTAGATACTTCCTTTGATGATACAGTGGTAGCAATATATGTTTTTAACATCTACAGAAGCGACAGGAATGCCAATGGAGGAGGTATAGCTGTTTATATCATATTAAAGCCTAGAGAGGATCATGGCAAATGCTGTTGAAGTAATATGGCTACAGGTTCACCTGCTTCACCTAAAGCCCATTCTTGTGGGAAATTGCTATAGACCACCAAGTGCTAACAGCCAGTATCTGGATACTATGTGTGAAATGCTTGATAATGTACATTGAGTGTACAAAACATTAAGGACACCTTCCTAATATTGACTGTTAAAACTGCTAAATCCCCATGTATAGATGATGAATTGAAAAACTGTATGGCTGAGAGGGATGAGGCTAAGGAATGGGATATAAGTCTGGCAACACAGCAAATTGGCAACAATACAGTAGATTGAGAAATCATGTGACTAAATTTAACAAAAAGAAGAAGAAACTATACTATGGAACAACGATAAATGATATAAAGAATGATAGTTAAAAGCTCTATTAATTTAAATTAAATTCTAGGCAGAAAAACTAACTCAGCTCCATCCTTCATTGAGGATGATGGCTTATTCATAACAAAACCCTTTGATATTGCCAACCACTTTAATAACTTTTTGGTTGACAAGATTAGCAAACGTCCTCTGGCTTTTCATGGATGGACAGTTAACTATCCAATAGAACACAGAGGGTTTTCTTTAATGGAAGCCTCTGTAATGCAAATTCGGTTGAGCATTGTGTAACGCAGGGAAGCTGGCTTGGACCATTACTGTTTTCTGTGTTTACTAATGACCTTCCACTGACCTTGAATAAAGCCTGTGTGTCCATGTACTCTGACGACTCAACAGTATACACGTCGGCTGCAACTGTAAAATAAATAACTGACACCCTTAACATAGAGCTCTAGTCAGTTTTAGAATGGGTAACTAGAAATAGGCTGGTAATAAATATAAAAAATATAAAAGCTTTAATTTCTGGACAAATCACTTGCTCAAACCTACACCTCATCTGGACCTATTATTGAATAATGTGGCTATTGAGCAAGTTCAAGAGACTAAACTGCTGGGTGTCACCCTAAATAGCAAGCTATCATGGTCAAAACATATGGTTACTCAATGGTTACTAAACTGGGAAGTGGTCTGTCCACGATAAGGCATTGCTCTGCTTTGTTGATATCTCAGTTTTGTCGCACCTGGACTACGGTCCAATTGTGTGGTCAGGCGCGGCAAAGAAGGAGACATGCAAATTGAAGTTGGTAAAAAACAGAGCGGCACGTATTTCACTTACAGTGCATTCGGAAAGTATTCAGACCCAGTCACTTTTTCCACATTTTGTAACGTTACAGCCTTATTCTATAATGGATTAAATTGTTTTTTTAAAAGTATTCAGACCCTCTACTCAGTACTTTGTAGAAGCACCTTTGGCAGCGATTACAGCCTCGAGTCTTCTTGGGTATGACGCTACAAGCTTGGCACACCCTGTTTCTCCCATTCTTCTCTGCAGATCCTCTCAAGCTCTGTCAGGTTGGATGGGGAGTGTCGCTGCACAGTTATTTTCCGGTCTCTCCAGAGATGTTCGATTGGGTTAAAATTCGGGCTCTGGCTGGGCCACTCAAGGACATTCAGAGACTTGTCTTGAAGCCACTCCTGCGTTGTCTTGAGTGTGCGCTTAGGGTCGTTGTCCTGTTGGAAGGTGAACCTTTGCCCCAGTCTGAGGTCATGAGCGCTCTGGAGAAGGTTTCATCAAGGATCTCTCTGTACTTTGCTCCGTTCAACTTTCCCTTGATCCTGACTAGTCTCTCAGTCCCTGCCGCTGAAAAACTTCCCTACAGCATGATGCTGCCACCACGATGCTTCACCGTAGGGATCGTGCCAGGTTTCCTCCAGACGTGACGCTTGGCATTCAGGCCAAAGGGTTCAATCTTGGTTTCATCAGACCAGAGAATCTTGTTTCTCATGGTTTGAGAGTCCTTTAGGTGCCTTTTGGCAAACTCCAAGCGGGCTGTCATGTGCCTTTTACTGAGGAGTGGCTTCCGTCTGGCCACTCTACCATAAAGGCCTGATTGGCGGAGTGTTGCAGAGATGGTTGTCCTTCTGGAAGGTTCTCCCATCTCCACAGAGGAACTCTGGAGCTCTTTCAGAGTGACCATCAGGTTCTTGGTCACCTCCCTGACCAAGGCCTTTCTCCCCCGATTGCTCAGTTTGGCCGGGCGGCCAGCTCTAGGAAGAGTCTTGGTGGTTCTAAACTTCTTCCATTTAAGAATGATGGCGGCCACTGTGTTCTTGGGGACCTTCAATGCTGCAGAATTGTTTTGGTATCCTTACCCAGATCTGTGCCTCGACACAATCCTGTCTCCGAGCTCTACGAACAATTCCTTCAACCTTGTTTTTTTAGTTCTGACACTGTCAACTGTGGGACCTTATATAGACAGGTCTGTGCCTTTCCAAATCAAGTCCAATCAATTGAATTTACCACAGGTGGACTCCAACAAGTTGTAGAAACATCTCAAGGATGATCTATAGAAACAGAATGCACCTGAGCTCAATTTCGAGTCTCATAGCAAAGGGTCTGAATATTTATGTAAATAAGGTATCTGCTTTTTATTTTTAATACATTTTCAAAAATGTCTAAAAACCTGTTTTCGCTTTGCCATTATGGGGCATTGTGTGTAGATTGATGAGGAAGAAATTAAATGTAATCCATTTTAGAAGAAGGCTGTAACGTAACAAAATGTGGAAAAGTCAAGGGGTCTGAATACTTTCCGAATGCACTGCTGATGTACACGGAGGGCGAATGTCAATGACATGCATGTCAATCTCTTCTGGCTCAAAGTTGAGGAGAGATTGACTGCATTACTATGGTCTTTGTGTGAGGTGTTGAAGGTACCGAACTGTCTGTTCAAGCAGTTGGCACACAGTTCGGACACTCATCGGTACCACACAAGACATGCAACCAGAGGTCTCTTCACAGTCCTCAGGTCCAGAACAGAGGCTGGGAAACACACAGTTTTAAATAGAGCCATGACTAAATGGAACTCTCCGCCGCCACAGTTAACTCAAGCTAGCAATAAAACCAGATTCAAAAACCAGATAAAAGATCACCTTACGGCACGACGGGGACTGTGAAGAGACACATACATTTTTATGCATTTTGTGTTGTATTTTGCATTGTATTATGTATTGTATTTTGTATGTGATACGTGGTTGGGATACAACTGTGATATGTGGTTGTCTCACCTTGCTAGCTTAAGATGAATGCACTAGCTGTGGGTTGCTCTGGATGGGAGCATCTGCTGAATGGCTAAATTGTAGTGATATGTATATTTATGTATATTATGTGTTTTGTTTGTCATGTTTTCTGTTTGGACCCCAGGTAGAATAGCCGCTGCCTCTGCAGATCCTAATAAATACTAAATACTAAAGTGGCGGGAGGGGAGGGAAGAGAGGGAAGAGGAAGGGGAGACAGGGAGGGAGGGGAGAGAGGAAGGGGAGAGAGGAAGGGGAGAGAGGAAGGGGAGACAGGGAGGGAGGGAGGGAGGGGAGAGAGTCAGGGGAGGGAGGGAGGGAAGGAGGGAGGGAGAAAGGGGAGAGAGTCAGGGGAGGGAGGGAGGGAGGGAGGGAAGAGGGAGGGGAGTCAGGGGAGGGAGGGAGGGAGGGAGGGAGAGAATCGAGGGAGGGAGGGAAGGAGGGAGGGAGAAAGGGGAGAGAGTCAGGGGAGGGAGGGAGGGAGGGAGAAAGGGGAGAGAGTCAGGGGAGGGAAGGAGGGAGGGGAGTCAGGGGAGGGAGGGAGGGAGGGAGGGAGGGAGGGAGGGAGGGACCAGTGGCGGCTCCTGAAAAAATTCTCAGGGGGGGCAATTTTTCTGATGATTTAGGTGACCTACACACATTTTAAAAAAGATATGTCCAGCAACAACATGAAGACAGGGGCAGCATATAAGTCAATGCCAGAAGCATTTATTGACTGATCTCAAAAGTGTTGGCTTACAAAAGCAAAATAAGTTATCACAGTAAAAATAATCAAGGGTGTTCTTTCACATTCCTCAACACTGCATAAACAATGTGCATTTCCATAAACAAATGAAATATCAGCTGAAAATACAGCATCTTGGTATTTGTTCAGATTGCAGGATCAACAAGAGCTTTTACCACATTTTTTGCCTCATGGTTGAATTGGAAATATGTGCACCTGAGCATAATTCACAACAAGCAAGCAGGAGCTTTTGATAGAGGCTACTGAAAACATTGATGCAAGTTATTGGTAATAAGAAATTTTTATAGACTTCCATATTCTTCCCTCTTGTATAGATTTGTGAAAATGAACAGTGATATACATTTTGCCTGAAAACAGAATTTGAAAATAATTTATAGAAAAGGTAAACACAGCTATCTGTATGGCTTTGTAAAAATGAACAACCATATTCTGGCCAATTGTATAGATTTGTAAATATGATGATGTCTCCTTTCATGCATACATTTTCAAATAAAGCTCTGCTTTGAGAAAGATCGAATGATATTGTTTAATCTTACCTTATGGCCTGCACACTCCTTGTGAAGCTGTCGAGGGCAAGTTTGATGAAGACAGCATCGATGTCCTTCTTCTGTAGCTTCTGGTACAGAATGTCGACGTGGGGCATGATTTTGTGAAAAAGCCCCAGGAAAAAAATAAAATATTCTTGCTATCTATGTACCTCAGCACAAGCACCAGCTGTGTCTGTGTAGAAACGTCCGTGGTCTCGTCAGCTTGGATAGCTACGAAGTTCGCCGACTTCACCTCCTCCACAATATGTTCCCTCATGACCGCTAGCATACACTCCAGTAGCTCGTTTTGAATGGTCTTTGATGTGCCCTTGAAAACTTTAGCATTTTTAAGATGGTCATCAAACACCTCATCTAATTGTGCCACAAAGTTGACAAGTCCAAGAAAAATACCAGGGTTGGTGGAGCCCTCCGTTTCATCTTTGCCTCGCAAAGCTAACTCAAACACTCCGCAAAACTTCACACACTGGATTAGCCGGCTGAGGATGTGGCGGTTCTTGCTAACCTCATCGTTGTGGCGGCGGACAGCTAGCCTGTATCCCTCATCCAGTTGAGTGGCAATGTTCACTCTCCCCAAAGCAGACAATCTCAAACAGCTATCCATGTGGGTCTTTGACAGCCCAATTTTTGGAAAATCCTCGGGTGTAGGACTTTCCCCCTTTAGTAGAAACCTGTTGAATTATTACATTTGGTCTGGGAGGTCCTAATTGTTTCGTTGCCAATTTATCTTGATTTGTTCGCCGACAAAAACGAACTTCTTTCAAAGAGACAATCGAGTTGCACTGAACGCTAGCCATCTTGATTGACGCTGCTACCCGCTCTTTTCTTAGTTATGTTACGTATGACGAAAGCGCGTAAGTGCAAGCCCTCCCGGAACCCATAGAGATTGTATTGAAAGCTCTGATATTTGAAAAAAAAAAAGATTTTATATGAGAGGCTATGAGACACTTCTGGGCGATTTTCAACCTGACTGAAATCGCCCCAAAACGGGCGGGGCCATTTGAAGCACGACTTTAGCCTGATTGGACATTTAGTGGCAGATCAGACGTCTAGATTAGAACACTAATAACTACTGTTGCCGTGATGTAATTGATTAGAAAAAAAATCCCTTCCTTTTCCCGTTTGGCAGTGCGTCGCCCATATCGCCCTAATGAACACACCGCCCCTGGGAGGGACTCAGTAATTTGTCTTGTAAACCAGATCCATTCCAGCACATTACTTTCTGACACAAACTTTCTGTTACCATGGTAACGGCACAGGGATATGATCCTTACACATGACACCTCACAGACACAACTCAAATGCGGTGGAGAATCAATCAATAAATCAATGGTTGGTTGGTTGGTCGGTTTTCCTAAACTTTTAAGATTGGGTCTAATTAAAGTCCTTGGTTGAGTTTCAGTGACACGCTGTGGAAATGTACAGAGTTTATGGCGATAAAGAGAGACCTTCAACAAATAACAGCCTTCTACAGCATCAGATTCAAATAACATTCTACGAGGTAGGTTCATTTGAACAGTGAGAGACAGAATAACAACAAAATAATCCAGAAAAACACATGTCAAAAATGATATAAATTGATTAGAATTTTAATGAGGGAAATAAGTATTTGACCCCCTCTCAATCAGAAAGATATCTGGCTCCCAGGTGTCTTTTAAACAGGTAATGAGCTGAGATTAGGAGCACACTCTTAAAGGGAGTGCTGCTAATTTCAGCTTGTTACCTGTATAAAAGACACCTGTCCACAGAAGCAATCAATCAATCAGATTCCAAACTCTCCACCATGGCCAAGACCAAAGAGCTCTCCAAGGATGTCAGGGACAAGATTGTAGACCTACACAAGGCTGGAATGGGCTACAAGACCATCGCCAAGCAGCTTGGTGAGAAGGTGACAAGAGTTGGTGCGATTATTCGCAAATATAACTGTCAATCTCCCTCGGCCTGGGGCTCCATGCAAGATCTCACCTCGTGGAGTTGCAATTATCATGAGAACGGTGAGGAATCAGCCCAGAACTACACGGGAGGATCTTGTCAATGATCTCAAGGCAGCTGGGACCATAGTCACCAAGAAAACAATTGGTAACACACTACGCCGTAAGGACTGAAATCCTGCAGTGCCCGCAAGGTCCCCCTGCTCAAGAAAGCACATATACATGCCCATCTGAAGTTTGCCAATGAACATCTGAATGATTCAGAGGAGAACTGGGTGAAAGTGTTGTGGTCAGATGAGACCAAAATGGAGCTCTTTGGCATCAACTCAACTCGCCGTGTTTGGAGGAGGAGGAATGCTGCCTATGACTCCAAGAACACCATCCCCACCGTCAAACATGGAGGTGGAAACATTATGCTTTGGGGGTGTTTTTCTAAGGGGACAGGACAACTTCACTGCATCAAAGGGACGATGGACGGGCCACGTACCATCAAATCTTGGGTGAGAACCTCCTTCCCTCAGCCAGGGCATTGAAAATGGGTCGTGGATGGGTATTCCAGCATGACAATGACCCAAAACACATGGCCAAGGCAACAAAGGAGTGGCTCAAGAAGAAGCACATTAAGGTCCTGGAGTGGCCTAGCCAGTCTCCAGACCTTAATCCCACAGAAAATCTGTGCAGGGAGCTGAAGGTTCGAGTTGCCAAACGTCCGCCTCGAAACCTTAATGACTTGGAGAAGATCTGCAAAGAGGAGTGGGACAAAATCCCTCCTGAGATGTGTGCAAACCTGGTGGCCAACTACAAGAAACGTCTGACCTCTGATTGCCAACAAGGGTTTTGCCACCAAGTACTAAGTCATGTTTTGCAGAGGGGTCAAATACTTATTTCCCTCATTAAAATGCAAATCAATTTCTAAAATTTTTTACATGCGTTTTTCTGGATTTTTGTTGTTGTTATTCTGTCTCTCACTGTTCAAATAAACCTACCAATAAAATTATAGACTGATCATTTCTTTGTCAGTGGGCAAACGTACAAAATCAGCAGGGGATCAAATACTTTTTTCCCTCACTGTATATAAGAAACATATGTTAAATTATCATGCAGTGGTTCACTACATTGTGAGTGTATATAAAGAAGGGGACTGAGCATCATAGACTGCATCATTTCAGAATGAGGGGTGCTGTAGCTCTGCCTGTGTTGCTGTTCTGTCTGTCTGCGGTCATGGGGTCAGGCTCACAGAGATAAAGCTAGAGGAACTGGAGACAGAGAATGCAGTTAATGAACAGACACATTATGTAAGAATTCTGAATGAATCATTATGAGGTCACTTCATTGGAAGTTCAACAGCTTTTGATAATTGATTTCCAACACAAACAGCTGAACTGTCAGCCATGGGGACCAGAGTGACAGCCAGTGAAAAGACTCCTGTGTGTGTCTGTGTGTGTGCCTGTTTCGGGTTCCTGAAGTGTGTTTCTAATACAGAGAACTATGGCCATCAGGCATCACAGCAGACACCTTAGAGCCACACAATAATTCACCATCAATTATACCGATTTAACAATTACACACAATTTGCTTAAAATTGCCCCCTTTATTCATTGTGGGTTTAAAAACATTGTTTTAGACGACTTTTGACACTCAGTCAGGATACAATACGGAATGCTAAACTCCAGGTCCTCTGTGTGTATTAGTGTGTCTGTTTGCGAGTGTGTGTATGTGTTTGCTTGCATGTGAGTGTGTGTGTGCTGGTTAATATAGGATTGAAATGTGTGTGTGCTGGGGGCATTGGACATTATCTATGATGCTTTTAGTGACATTTGCAGTGATGGTGTTGGGAGGACTAGAGAGAAGGGGATGGGAGAAAGAGTACTAAAAACATCAACACTTGATAAATCCATGATTCATTCATGGCTTTGTGTAGTCCAAACTGTTTCAATTGCAGCCGTAGGAAATTGAAGAGGCAACTGGAACCTCTAAATTTTTAACGATGCACAAACACTACATTTTTTTATTTTGTATAATTTTATTCCAGCCCACCTTGGCTAGATTGCTGAACCTCAAGGTAAATGTTTGTTATAAATCTGAATAATCGATAGAGAGAGAACATGTAGAGATGCATCTCAGGTTGATTCACATTCAGCAGGAATCAGTTCACTAAAACCTCTCTCACACTGACCATCTAGGGAGGGCAATTAATGCTGCATGGGCTGCTGTTTACACACACACACACACATTTTAGTCATTTAGCACACGCTCTTATCCAGAGCAACTTACAGTAGTGAGTGATTACATTTTTGTACATCCCCCCGTACTGGTCCCCCATGGGAATCACTCTCCTGGCTGGCTGGCTGATGTGTGTGTGGTGTGTGCGTGTGCGTGTGTAACATCACTGGGGACATTTTGTTAGTCCCCACAAGGTCAAATGCTATTTCTAGGGGGTTTAGGGTTAAGGTTAAAATTAGTGTTAGGATTAAACTTAGGTTTAGGGTTAATGTTAGGAGATAGGGTTAGGTTTAGGTTTTCGGGTTAAAGCTAGGGTTAGGGTACGGGTTAGGGAAAATATGATTTTGAATGGGACTGAATTGTGTGTGTGTGTGCGCGGTCTGTCTGTCTGACTGCCTGGATGTAAATGGGTGTGAAAGGCCAGTGTTTTGATTAGCACTAAATTACTCACAAATCCTTTGTTTCCACTGGTGTCGAGAGATAGAGAGAGAGAGAGAGAGAGAGAGAGAGAGAGAGAGAGAGAGAGAGAGAGAGGGAGAGAGGGGGAGGGAGAGAGAGAAGAGAGAAAGGAGGAGGAGAAAGAGAGGTGGAGAGAGGGAGGAGATGAACACACACTAGATCGGAACCTGTTTAACATATAGAATGTTTTTTTCTACTCACAGAATTCTTTGGGTGATAAAAATCTGTCACGTGAAAAGTAGGCCTGGAGAGAGAGAGAAGGTGTTTTGGTGTATCCTCAATCTGAATAGGTGGTGGGGTAGGAGAGGAATGGTGAATCCTCACTCTGAGTAGGTGGCGGGATAGGAGAGGAATTCACACGCACTTCACAAAATCTCTAAAAGTCTTTCATGAGAAGAACCGTTCTGAAATATGGAGGTTGTTGTTAAGGCCTTGACAGCTGAAACAGGGGGGACTAATGTGCAATTGCGTTTTTTCCCTCCATTCTTTCATTTTGGTACAGCCTGACAAACACACGTGGGTCTTCAAAGACTATACTCTTCCTCAATAGAATGCAGCGAATTCGTACCAGATGAAAGGGTGAAATGAGTACGACATCCTGGCATTTAAAGCATACATATTTTTTAAATTTCACAGACTATAAAACGTTCTATTTTTGCGTACCCAATCAGAGTATTATTTAGAGCGCTAGTACGGGTATTTGGACACGCTCAGTGACACAACCAACGTCAATAGTTTGGATTTATATATCACTTTCCAACCTGATGCTCAAAGAAACACACCTCATTCACAACGAATAAAAAAATTATATTTACATTTACATTTACATCATTTAGCAGACGCTCTTATCCAGAGCGACTTACAGCAGCAATTAGGGTTAAGTGCCTTGCTTAAGGGCACATCGACAGATTTTTCACCTATATATATACATATATATATATATATATATATATATATATATATATATATATATATATATATATATATATACACACTACCGGTCAAAAGTTTTAGAACACCTACTCATTCAACAGTTTTTCTTTATTATTACTATTTTCTACATTGTAGAATAATAATGAAGACATCAAAACTATGAAATAACACATATGGAATCATGTAGTAACCAAAAAAGTGTTAAACAAATATTTAATTAATAATTATATTTGAGATTCTTCAAATAGCCACCCTTTGCCTTGATGACAGCATTGCACACTCTTGGCGTTCTCTCAACCAGCTTCACCTGGAATGCTTTTCCAACAGTCTTGAAGGAGTTCCCACATATGCTGAGCACTTGTTGGCTGCTTTTCCTTCACTCTGCGGTCCGACTCATTCCAAACCATCTCAATTGTGTTGAGGTCGGGGGATTGTGGAGGCCAGGCCATCTGATGCAACACTCCATCACTCTCCTTCTTGGTAAAATAGCCCTTAGACAGCCTGGAGGTGTGTTGGGTCATTGTCCTGCTGAAAAACAAATGATAATCCCACTAAGCCCCAACCAGATGGGATGGCATATCCCTCAAAACGCTGTGGTAGCCATGCTTGTTAAGTGTGCCTTGAATTCTAAATAAATCACAGACAGTGTCACACCATAACACCTCCTCCTCCATGCTTTACGGTGGGTGGGAAATACACATGCAGAGATCATCCGTTCACCCACATCGCGTCTCACAAAGACACGGCGGTTGGAACCAAAAATCTCTAATTTGGACTCCAGACCAAATTACAACTTTCCACATGTCTAATGTCCAGTGCTCGTGTTTCTTGGCCCAAGCAGGTCTCTTCTTCTTATAGGTGTCCTTTTAGTAGTGGTTTCTCTGCAGCAATTCGACCATGAAGGCCTGATTCACACAGTCCCCTCGGAACAGTTGATGTTGAGATGTGTCTCTTACTTGAACTCTGAGAAGCATTTATTTGGGCTGCAATTTCTGAGGATGGTAACTCTAATGAACTTATTCTCTGCAGCAGAGGTAACTCTGGGTCTTCCATTCCTGTGGCGGTCCTCATGAGAGCCAGTTTCATCATAGTGCTTGATGGTTTTTGCGACTGCACTTGAAGAAACTTTCAAAGTTCTTGAAATGTTCCGTATTGACTGACCTTCATGTCTTAAAGTAATGTTGGACTGTCATTTCTTTTTGCTTATTTGAGCTGTTCTTGCCATAATATGGACTTGGTCTTTTACCAAATAGGGCTATCTTCTGTATACCTTGTCACAACACAACTGATTGGCTCCAACACATTAAGAAGGAAATAAATTCCACAAATTAACTTTTAACAAGGCACACCTGTTAATTGAAATGCATTCCAGGTGACTACCTCATGAAGCTGGTTGAGAGAATGCCAAGAGTGTGCAAAGCTCTCATCAAGGCAAAGGGTGGCTATTTGAAGAATCTCAAATGTAAAATATATTTTGATTTGTTTAACACTTTTTTGGTTACTACATGATTCCATGTGTGTTATTTCATAGTTTCGATGTCTTCAAAATTATTCAACATTATAAACATTTTAAAAAAATAAAGAAAACCCTTGAATGAGTAGGGGTGTCCAAACTTTTGACTGGTAGTGTATGTATGTATATGTGTATATATATATATATATACACACTTACTCAATCAAGGTTTTTTAGTTATTTATATAATTTTTTACATTGTTGAATAATTTTGAAGATATATTAGCTCAGCAAAAAAAGAAACGTCCTCTCACTGTCAACTGCGTTGATTTTCAGCAAACTTAACATGTGTAAATTTTTTTATGAACATAACAAGATTCAACAACTGAGAAATAAACTGGACAAGTTCCACAGACATGTGACTAACAGAAATTGAATAATGTGTCCCTGAACAAAGGTACTGTAGTGCATCTCCTCCTCATGGACTGCACCAGATTTGCCAGTTCTTGCTGTGAGATGTTACCCCACTCTTCCACCAAGGCACCTGCAAGTTCCCAGACATTTCTGGGGGGAATGGCCCTAGCCCTCACCCTCCGATCCAACAGGTCCCAGACGTGCTCAGTGGGATTGAGAGTACAGGCCTCGGTGTAACACTCAAGCCTTCGACGATAAATGCGAATCCGACCATCACCCCTGGTGAGACAAAACCGTGACTCATCAGTGAAGAGCACTTTTTGCCAGTCCTGTCTGGTCCAGCGACGGTGGGTTTGTGCCCATTGGCGACGTTGTTGCCGGTGATGTCTGGTGAGGATCTGTCTTACAACAGGCCTACAAGCCCTCAGTCCAGCCTCTCTCAGCCTATTGCGGACAGTCTGATCACTGATGGAGGGATTGTGCGTTCCTGGTGTAACTGGGCATCTTTCTTTTGGTGTTTTTCAGAGTCAGTAGAAAGGCCTCTTTAGTGTCTTAAATTTTCATAACTGTGACCTTAATTGCCTGCCGTCTGTAAGCTGTTAGTGTCTTAACGACCATTCCATAGGTGCATGTTCATTAATTGTTTATGGTTCATTGAACAAGCATGGGAAACAGTGTTTAAACCCTTTACAATGAAGATCTGTGAAGTTATTTGGATTTTCACAAATTATATTTGAAAGACAGGGTCCTGAAAAAGGGACGTGAATTTATATCTATATATTTTTTTACTAAAACATATATGGGGGGTTGGAAATGATGCAGACAATTACATTGATGGAAGCTGCAATCTATCTGCAATTTTAAAGCTGATCAACCCCCTAAAAAATATTTAAAAAATATATAAAAAGCCAATAGAGCCACTGTGGCAGATGTAACCAATCCCTAAGCCCTGTCCTGTGGATATTACAACACAAGACATACACTGAGTGACATAGACTGACCAGGTGAAAGCTATTGATGTCAGCTGTTAAATCCACTTAAATCAGTGTAGATGAAGGGGAGGAGACCAGTTAGAGAAGGATTTTTAAGCCTTGAGACAATTGTCTGTCATAGTTGACATGTACCTATGATGAAAAGTACAGGCCTCTCTCATCTTTTTAAGTGGGAGAACTTGAACAATTGGTGGCTGACTAAATACTTTTTTTTCCCCCCACTGTATGTTTGTGTGCCATTCAGAGGGTGAATGGGCAAGACACAATATTTAAGTGCCTTTGAACGGGGTATGATAGTAGGTGCCAGGTGCACTGGTTTGAGTGTGTCAAGAACTGCAACGCTGCTGGGTTTTTCATGCTCAACAGTTTCCCGTGTGTGTCAAGAATGGTCCACCACCCAAAGGACATCCAGCCAACTTGACACAACTGTGGGAAGGATTGGAGTCAACATGGGCAGCATCGCTGTGGAGTGCTTTCGACACCTTGTAGAGTCCATGCCCCGACGAATTGCGGCTGTTCTGAGGGCAATAATAGGAAGGTCTTCCTAATGTTTTGTATACTCAGTGTATAACCAACCCCTAAGCCCTGTACTGTCGATATTACAAGACTAGAGCGAGAACCTTCATCCATTGGTTGGACACTACTCAGCTCATCTTAGCAGATACCTTAATCAAATTAATGAGGAGATTTATTGTTAAACATGTTTCTATAAAACATTAATCTTTTCCCTTTGATTAAAACACCGAGAGAGGCTGACATCAGTTAAATACTCATCACTAATAGGATTTGAATTAAAGATCTGGTGTGTGTGTGTGTGTGTGTGTGTGTGTGTGTGCAGGAATAAATGAACTTTCCTGAGTAGGTTTCACTCTGAGCTGATGACTAAATGGCGATGATCAGGATGACTAGTCCCTACATCAAAGTGTGTGTATATGTGTGTGTGCATGTGTGTGTGTGTGTGTGTATATGTGTATGTGTGTGTGTCCTCCTCTGCTTAATGCTGATGACTCTACATTAGGATGGCCAGTGAACCACAGCAGATCAGATATGGCCATATTAATGACTGATGGCTTTCTTCATTACATCTGCTCTGACGCATATCCTCATCAGAATTTTTCTCAAATCAACGCCAGAAAAACCGGACTCACCCATCGCGCTGGACTGGCACACGGAACAGGCATGGAACAGTCCTGAGAAAAAGGCCTATAATTTGTAACATTGTTTTCATATTTTCTTCCTGCGATGTCTGTTACATATGTTAGTTAGATTCAGGCTCACTCATGTCTTTCCCACTGAATTTCCACTGCAAACACTGACGGTGTGTAAACAGGGCCAAAGGGAGAGGGAGGGGCTAGGGAAAGGGAGAGGGAGGGGTTATGGGAAAGGGGTGGTCAACATAGAATCTGTACATGCTAGAACGGATCAGACTTGGGTCAAATACTTTAAAATATTGTTTACATTTTAGCAGACGCTCTTATCCAGAGTGACTTACAGGAGCAATTAGGGTTAAGTAACCTTGCTCAAGGGCATATCGACAGATTTTTCACCTAGTCGGCTCAGGGATTAGAACCATCGACCTTTCGGGTACTCGCACTACGCTCTTA
>NW_028159890.1:0-8074 GCF_964263955.1 Coregonus lavaretus | reverse complement strand
ACTGATTTAAAGTCGCAAGCGGCTCTACCTCTTCACATAACCATGAGTAACCATGAGCGACTCATGTCTGCTATACATTAACAGGGAGCTCTCTCTCTCGATTCAATTAAATGGGCTTTATTGGCATTCGAAACATATGTTACATTACCAAAGCAAGTGAAATAAATAATAAACAAATCAGAAATGAACAGTAAACGTTACACTCACAAAGGTTTCAAAGGAATAGAGACATAAAAATAAATAAAAATAAAAATAAAATGTTATAATTCAAGTGAAAACAGAGTGAGTCAGACCGAGTTCTGGAGGTGAAATGGAAATGAATGATGGAGAGTTAAGTGAGGTAGAAGGTGTGGTGAAGAGCTCAGAACCAGAGCCTGGCATCAATGGACATGATAAAGAAGAATCTGGTGCAGTAGGAGTTACATTGTAGGACAAAGTGGATCCATACCTTTTGGCAGATCCATTTGTAGTTTCATGTTGGGTGGGAAAGGAGTTGGGTGCAGTTGAATCAGTGAAGGAAACCTGTAGTGGACTTGTGATATTTGTTTGTGTTTCTTCTGACCAGAGGGAGTGGGTGCTCCGTGTCACGCAACTTGGGTCAAGATCTGTTTCTTGCTTTGCTCTTAGGAACAGGGCACCATTGAAAGGAGTGATTTCTGGGGTAGCGTTAATTGTAGAAGTGGAGCAATTAAGGTTGAAGACAGCTGGTGTTTGTGATTCCCGCCGTTTGGTGCAACACAGACCCGGTGGTGAGCGTGGTGAAACAGAGGAGTCACTGTCAGTTCTTTTGAGTTTTGAGTCTTTACCCAACAAAGTCATGTTAGGATATATCAGTTATCCTGTTAGAGCTTTGTGCCGAATCCACTGTGCTGTTTCAGGTGCAACGTTTATGGTCATGTTGCAGCAGTTTGTAGGAGGGAGATTCCAAGATGTGGGAATTGTGCAGGAGGGGATAGAGGATTGTGTAGTTTCGGTGGATAAAGTTGTGTGTCAACTGTAGGGATGCCCATGTGGCTGGGGATCGGAAGTGTCCGGTACGAGAGAGGCAGGTTGAGGTGGCCAGAGTCAGAGTAGTGCAGAAGGTGTCGTATGCTGAGGCAGTGAAGAAAGTAGAGGAGGATGGGTCAAGGGTGAGAGATCCTGAGAGGATCCCTGTGAGTAGTAGATCTGTGCCAGCACAGAGGGATAGGCCAACTAGTGATATATGCTTTAGTAATGTTGGCTTCTTAGCGTTCATAGCAATGGTTATCAACTGTACCGTAGAAATGGAACGTAAATCACAGAAAATAGATATTGTGGTGGCAGCTGCAGAGAAGTATTTGGGCATACAAGATTAGACTTCAGAAGAGTTACAGGGTGTGTTGAGTGGTGGTGTCCCGTCCTCCCAGGCCGTTGGCATGGTGCAGGAGCAGATAGGGTCAAAGTAGTGGAATGGGGTAGTGGGTATTTAATGAGTGTAGGGTTAGTTGGAAGGGTGTTTTTTGTATTATTATAATTTCCCCTTTTCCCATTTTGTATCACAAAGTATAATGGATTTATATTATAGTCCAGTTGGGGGCGGTAATGCAACATATTGGATGCCAACCGCCGTTAAACACCAAAGAAGATGAACCGTTACATTATGTCTATGTACAGTATTGTAACGATGTTCATGTCTCTCTCATTCATTAACTTTCACGGTAGTTGGTTGTGTGGGTCTCTGGTTATGAATAGGGTGCTGACAGACAATTGTTGATGGATATTTATAGAGCTCTGATCAGGACGCCAATTGATTACGGGTGTATAGTTTATCGAACAAGGCAAAACTTGGCTTCAGAAGCTGGACAGAATCCAGTATAAAGCTTTAAGGATATGTATTGGTGCATTTAAATCAACATCTGTATGTGCCTTACTGGTGGAGGCAGGAGAGATGCCTTTGGATATACAGCGTAAAAAATGGTCATTATCTTATTGGGTTGAAAGGCTGTGAGGTTGAGCATCCCACTGCTACTGTTCTAGATGACTGTTGGGAATATACTAGTAGACAAGGCAGTGGTTTTGGTTGGACAGTTGGAAAGCTTGCTGATGAGAGTGGTTTGAGGGAGTTGGAGGTTGGCCCTTCTGTGGTGATAGGGGATGTTCCTCCATGGTTACTCCCAGACCCTGTTGTTGATCTAACCTTGGTAGAGAAAAGGAAAGATTGGTCAGACGTCAGTGATATAGTGAAACTGGTTGACAATTACATTGGTAGAAGTTTTTATGCTTTTTTAATGCTTTTCACAGACGGATCCAAGGACCCAGATAGTGGGCTCACAGGAGCAGGCGTTTACGTTCCTGAATTTGATGTGCAGATATGTAGAAGACTAACAGATGAACTGTCAGTATACTCAGTTGAACTGTTGGTGATAATAGTTGCCCTCCAGTGGGTGGAGGACGTACAACCTGTTAGAATTTTAGTATACTCAGATTCTCTGTCTGTATTGAATAGTTTATCATCTGGTAAATCTAATAGGAGTGACCTGCTATTGGAGGTATTAATGTTATTATGCAGAATTGAGAGAATGGGTGTAGTAGTGAGATTCTGCTGGGTCCCAGCACATTCGGGTGTGGAAGGGAATGAAATTGTAGACCCGTTAGCTAAAAGAGCTTTGAAACGAGATATAATTGATATTAATGTTCCACTGGGTAGAGGTGAGGCCAAATGTAAGATCAGAGCCATTTTGATAGATGTGTGGCAGAAGAGATGGTACTCTGAGCACAAGGGCCGGCATTTATATGAATAGTTTACAGTTTTACAGAAAGGTCGATGGACCAAGATTCAAAAGTCAGATTAGGAAGGAAGATGTGGTGTTTACTCGATTGTGCTTAGGACATTGTACATTGAACTCGTCATTACATCTGGTTGGCAAGCATGGGAATGGTTTGAGTCTGGGGGGTACGGTCGATGAAACGGTGGAGCATGTGTTGTTGTATTGTTGTAAGTATGTTGAAGAGAGGGAAAGATTGAAGTGTAGGGTCATTGAGGTTGGACGGGGTTGGGGGGGTTTGGAAGGGATTTTGGGGATGGGGGGGGGTCTATTAGAAGTTAGTAGGGCTCTTCTTTATTTTCTCAGAAGTACTGAGTTAGGTAGGAGGATTTAGAAATGTTGGAAACCGTGATTGACCACACACTCCAGCACAG
Organism: Coregonus lavaretus; assembly: GCF_964263955.1. Lineage (NCBI taxonomy): Eukaryota > Metazoa > Chordata > Actinopteri > Salmoniformes > Salmonidae > Coregonus > Coregonus lavaretus. The sequence continues at coordinate 4,914 of NW_028159890.1, read as the reverse complement.
TAGGTGGCGGCATGCACCTTTAACGTTGGTTTGTGGACCGCCATTATATCATAGAAGAAGAAGTTGTTGCTGTGAGAGATTTGTGGTTCGTGAGGAGGGCTGCTATTCTTTTTTCTTTTGGTTCTTGCGTATTTTCTGAATATATTTTCTGATGGTGGAGGGTTTGTTTATTGGTTTCCACTGTTTATCGTTTAGAGTTGAGGGGGGAGTAGGGGTAGTTTGTTAGGGCGGCGTGATGGCCTCAACCGAGTGGAGAAGAAACGCTGTCGCTTCGGGTCCGTTCCGGAGAAAGGTGTGGAGGAAGTTTTGCTCATGGTCGGCGAACAGGTTGGAGCGGAACATCTGGACTCTGCATCCAGAATGAACAAGGCGGTGGTTGGGTTAATGAAAAAGGTTTGTCTTGTTGTGAGGGGTGTGTTGGTGCAGATGTCGCCTCTTTCGATAAGAGTTGTGGTGGCTAATCTGCCTCCGTTTATTGCTTCCGAACAGACCCCAAGTAGTTGGTTAGTTTTGGTAATTTTGCAAGTGGTTTCCGTGTGCTCTCGGCTGGGTGCCAAGCGGAATCCGTTAAACATGTCTCTTTTCATAGACAAGTGTTTGTTTCTTAACAAACTTCAAGGTTACACAGGGGAGGGGTGGAACACAGGGTTTGCTAGCACAGATAGTTTTGGGTGTTTCTAGTGTGGGGATCATCAGTTATAGGCTACAAGCAGCAATATGATTGATAGGTAGGACAGGTATTGAACCCAAATAATCCCTACTCAGATGCGCTAACCTCAACCCTAGTAAACATGCATTATAAAAACCTTCTATATAAAATTATCTCATATTGGGAGTAAATAGCCTCTGAATAGAAAAGAAAAAACACTGCATCTTCCAGCCCACCAATAAATGACATAATGCAACCTTGGCGGTTAGCATATTTACCTCAACATGCCCCTCGCTTGCCTGAGAAGGCAGAGTGCTCGATGCTGGTTGATGAATTTGACAATTAATGTACTAGGAAAATACGTTTTTGTCGACCAGAGGTGACTGAATTAATGTTTAGGCGTATTGATAATCATTATAGTAATGAAGTATAATTTCAAAACATGACCATAAAAACAGGTAATAATAAACATGACTCATCATTATATTACTTCACAGTAATGTGTTTTCAGTCCTTCCTCTTGCGTTAGCAGTGTGGAAAGGGACAGTAAAAAGCTCAGGCAGGAGGAGTTTTCCCTGTGAGGTGGAGTGGTGGTGTATCCAGGGAGAGAACTCCTGAGTGGCGCAGTGGTCTAAGGCACTGCATCGCAGTGCTAACTGTGCCACTAGAGATCCTGGTTCGAATCCAGGCTCTGTTGCAGCCGGCCGTGACCGGGAGACTCATGGGCGGCGCACAATTGGCCCAGCGTCGTCCAGGGTAGGGGAGGGAATGGCCGGCAATTATTAAGCAACTGCAGTAGTACTGAATAAAGTGTTTTTCCTTACTAATCCGTACTAAAATAGTGATTACTCAGAATTGCAAATAAATGGCAGGGGTACCAGGAGGGAGGAGAATACATTTTTTACATTTTAGTCATTTAGCAGATGCTCTTATCCAGAGCGACTTACAGTTAGTGAGTGCATACATTTTCATACTGTCCCCCCCATGGGAAACGAGCCCACAACCCTGGCGTTGCAAGCGCCATGCTCTACCAACTGAGCTACACGGTAGTAGTGCATGGCCAAGTGGTGGTGCGCAGGCCGTGGAGAAAGCGGTGGTGGGGAGGGTTGCAGCTGGGCTACATGAGCTGAGGCAGGTTTCTGTAGTAACGGAGACTCCGGTAGGCGAAGGCTTGGTGGGCTCATCCCAGGAAATATTGCCTGTTATTGGGGAAGAGGCTCTGATCAGGGGGGAAGTGCAGGGGGGCAGAGACTGGGGAGGAGGAGGACGGTACCGTGCCAATGGAGGAGGAGGAAGAGGGGGGAGGTGAGTCTGCGGGAGCGGAGGACAAGGCGTCTCGTTTTCAGACGGCTCATTGGATCCAGAGCTGACAGACAGTCAGGCTGAGGGCCCAGTATATAAGGTGAGAGTTCTTTCTAGGTTCCTGATGGAGACTAAAGGGGAAAAAGAAGGTTCTGCTGGAGTCTTATTTTATTGATCCTGGAAGGTTTGTAAGGTCAGTACAACACGTGATGAAGAATGAGGGGTTTAGTGTCCTCTCACCCAGGAAGCGGTATAGGCTGAGAAAATGGGTCATGGGTTCTTAAGGGCATGTCTTCAGAATCTGCTTAAATTGATGTTTTTTTCTGGCATGGCGGCTTTATGGGCTTCTCTACTGGTTTCTGATTGTGGTGATTTCCCTCCCACCTCTTATGGAGATTTCACGGTTAGACTTCCTTAACATGAACGCCGGCAAAGAATGGGGGAATATGTCAAACAAAAACATTTAAATGCCATGGCAGAAATCTTAGTGCAGGGGTAGCAAAAGAGGTGTGTAAGGGTAGGTTGTTAGTGTTTAGAGCCCAAATAATGACCTTGTCTTTGCTTTCATAAATGTGTCTGCACCTGGTCCTCTGTAGCTCAGCTGGTAGAGCACGGCGCTTGTAACGCCAGGGTAGTGGGTTCGATCCCCGGGACCACCCATACACAAAAAAAAAAAAAAAATATATATATATATGCATGCATGACTGTAAGTCGCTTTGGATAAAAGCGTCTGCAAAATGGCACATTATATTATATTATAGTACAGGGCTCAGTTCTCTGTTTCACCAGAGGGGTTGGAAAAACAGAGTGGGGAAACCAAGAAAATCCCTTGTTTTACGTTTGTCTGATGGGCGGGTAACTTCTGTTGTGGGGGAGATGAGGGAGCCTGATGGGTGGGTAACTTCTGTTGTGGGGAGATGAGGGAGCCTGATGGGTGGGTAACTTCTGTTGTGGGGAGATGAGGGAGCCTGATGGGTGGGTAACTTCTGTTAAGGGGGAGATGAGGGAGCCTGATTGGTGGGTAACTTCTGTTGTGGGGGAGATGAGGGAGCCTGATGGGTGGGTAACTTCTGTTGTGGGGGAGATGAGGGAGCCTGATGGGTGGGTAACTTCTGTTGTGGGGAGATGAGGGAGCCTGATGGGTGGGTAACTTCTGTTGTGGGGGAGATGAGGGAGCCTGATGGGTGGGTAACTTCTGTTGTGGGGGAGATGAGGGAGCCTGATGGGTGGGTAACTTCTGTTGTGGGGAGATGAGGGAGCCTGATGGGTGGGTAACTTCTGTTGTGGGGGAGATGAGGGAGCCTGATGGGTGGGTAACTTCTGTTGTGGGGGAGATGAGGGAGCCTGATGGGTGGGTAACTTCTGTTGTGGGGGAGATGAGGGAGCCTGATGGGTGGGTAACTTCTGTTAAGGGGGAGATGAGGGAGCCTGATGGGTGGGTAACTTCTGTTGTGGGGAGATGAGGGAGCCTGATGGGTGGGTAACTTCTGTTGTGGGGAGATGAGGGAGCCTGATGGGTGGGTAACTTCTGTTGTGGGGGAGATGAGGGAGCCTGATGGGTGGGTAACTTCTGTTGTGGGGGAGATGAGGGAGCCTGATGGGTGGGTAACTTCTGTTGTGGGGAGATGAGGGAGCCTGATGGGTGGGTAACTTCTGTTGTGGGGAGATGAGGGAGCGGGTGGGTACTTCTGGTTTGGGGAGATGAGGGAGCCTGATGGGTGGGTAACTTCTGTTGTGGGGGTGATGAGGGAGCTGATGGGTGGGTAACTTCGTTGTGGGGAGTTGAGGGAGCTGATGGGGTGGGTAACTCTGTGTGGTGGGTGAGGTGAGGAGGGGTTGGGTATCGGTTGGGGGTTGAGGGGAGCTGGTGGGGGGTTACGTAGGGGTGGGGTGTTGAGGTGGAGTGAGGGTGGGGTATCGTAGGTGTGGGGTGTTGAGGGGGTGAATGTTGGTGGGTTAAGGGGGTGGGGGTGTGGTGGTGAGAGTGGTGGGGGTATAGGTGGGGGGGTAGGGTGTGGGGGTTGGGAGGGTCGGTTGGGGGGTTAGGTGGGGGGTGAGGTAGGGGGGGGGTTTATGTGGGGGGGGTTGTGGGTGAAGGTTGGGGGGGTTAGGAGGGGGGGTGGGTGGTGGTGAAGTGGGGGTGGGTTAGTAGGGTGGGGGTGTTGTGGTGAAGGTGGGGGGGTTTAGGGGTGGGGGGTGTGGTGGAAGTTGGGGGGTTTAGTGAGGGGGGGGTGTGGTGGTGAAGGTGGGGGGTTAGGGAGGGGGTGTTGGTGTAAGGTGGGGGAGTTAGGAGGGGGGGGTGGTGTGGTGAGGTGGGGGGTGTAGGAGGTGGGTGTGTGGATGTTAGAGGGGGGAAGTGGTGTGATGGGAAGGGGGTTGGATGGGGTGGGGGGAGTGTAGAAAGTAATAAATGTGGTTTTTGGTTGGATATGGTAGGGTTGAGAGGGGGTGTTTTGAGGAGGAGTTTGGGATGTGGTGGTGGTGGTGGTGAAGGGGGGAGATGGGAGGAGATATGTAAGGGAATTTAGAGAGAGGGATATGTGTTTGATTTGTGTGTGGGAAAGGGAAGGGGATATTTAGAGATAGGAGGGAGAGATGTAGGGAGGAGGGGGTGAGGGTGTTTTTGGGAGGGTTGGTGGGGTATGTAGGGGGGGGGGGTGGAGGGGTGAGGGAGAGTTAGGTTAGTAGGGGTAGAGAAGGAAATTTGTTGTGGGTAGTATGTTTGTTAGGTGAAGGGGATGGAGAGGGGGGTAGTGTTGGAGGGGGAATGGAAGAGGTTATGTAGATTTAGGTAGGGGGTAATGTAAGATTGATATTTATTGAGGGGGATGTTGATGTGTTTAAGGGGTGTGGGGTAATGGTTGTGAGGGGATTGGGGGGGGGGGGGGGGGGGTTTGTAGAGTAAGGTGGATTTATTATTATTAGTGGTGTGTGTTTTAGTGAGGAGTTGGTGGAGAAAATAT